>NW_003852434.1:13444853-13466730 GCF_000181295.1 Otolemur garnettii
ATATCATGCAAGCCACTTCCCTTCCCTGCCCACAGCTCCTGTCCTCCCTGCTTAAGCCAGAACAACTCAGAGATCTGTTACTTGTGAAAGAAGAGCCCTCCCTGATCTGGTTAAGTTTATCAACCCGCCATTTGTAAAATACATGTTCTTCCCTTTGAGGATCACCAAAAACATACCTCCTATCTTCAGTTTTTTGGAGCTGACTTCACATAGATTACTAAGAGCTTCCCTTCACCTCCTCCTGACCCTTCACGGCCCAGTGTGTCTTGGAAAATAATTCATATAACTCAAAATGCTCGAATTCATCAAAGGAGCTGGGAAGGTTCTTAAAATCTCTACACTCATCTTGGATTTTTATACCTCTTTTAGAGGCTTTTTCTGCCCTTTTTGTTCTTCTCAATGGGAAATATGAAATCATAGCATGACTCAAATTTTAAAAACATGTGTGTGCATCCCCTGTGCCGCAGCATCGGCACAAAGCAGTTGGCCAAGGCCCTTTTGATATATTTGTGATGAACGTAATAAGGGCAACTTTTCTGTGGCTCAAATCACTGGCGCCCATCTCAGCCCTCTGCCGCTCTCTTAGCCCACCTGCCACAGACACTCTTATCTGCATGTGAACCTGTGACTTTGTCTCCCAGGTTCTCGATAATTCCTAACTGAAGTTGTTAACCACTAGATAATTCCTTTTAACTCTCTTGGAACAGTCACCCATGTCAGCTGCAGGGGCCTGTCACCTGCAGGGGCCTGTCACCTGAACATGCCTCTTTTCCTCTGACTGCAAAGTCTGTCTTCCTGCTGTCCAGGCAACAGAGTAGACTCTAGTCCTCCCGGAGTGACCGCAATTAATCCTGGGGTTGCACAGTCATTTTTCTCTTATACTTTCTTTTGTTTTAACTTTACAACCAATTCCTTCTGTGAGTTAACATTACATTCAAAGCAGTAATTCCCTTATCTTTTTCTCTATATTTTGAAGAGAGAGCGATTTTTCAGGATGGCTGGTGAAGAACCGATTAGGTACACTGTTGCTCCCAAGTGGGACTTCCAGCGGTGGGGAGAGGCCTGACCTTGCTCCCCACTACTATTGAGTGACTCGAGGTCAGAGTCAATGACTTGCCCTAGCTTGCTGGATTTGGCGAACAGGTTCAGAGCCCAGAACTTGAGCCTCTCTGGGACATGTCACATGGCTCTGCCGCGTACTAGCCACACAGTCTTGGGCAGGTCGTTCAACTTCTGTGTTTTAGTTTCCTCAGCTTTGAACTGAGGAGAATCATAGTGTATAGTTCACAATACTTTTGGGGAGGACTTAAACAATTTAAGTGTTCAGAACAGTGCCTGATACACAGTCAGTGTTAATTATTGTTATTCTAGCAGAGGAAGGAGGCACTCATGTACCCTGAACTGAAGAAATTCTTCCCCTTCCTGTGAGGACAGCCTGTGGAACAGCTAGGGTGGCAGAAGCATTTGCTTTGTCCAGACTATGGGGCTCCGTAGCTGGGTGAAAGACCCTGCAGGCTGAGTGCTTCCCGTGTGACGTGTCCATCTGGGTGAGACCAGGACTTCCTAACATCATGCTTGGTACAAAGTAGATGTTTAATATGTTTGATAAGCTGGAATATGTGGGCAGGAGCAGGGTGAAAAATCCTTTTTATTTCAACAATTTTGCCATTATATGGGTTAGGAAATCATTCTCCCTCTGGCCAACAATTTTGCAACATATTCCCATATTAATGTAACTTCTATTTCTCTATCTGCTCGTTTTCATTTCTCTTAACCCTGAGACTTTCCATAATACCTCGTAATGTCTGCTTTTAGGACCCAAGAGCCTCACAGAGGTATAAATGGCTACCTCTTCCTCTAAGAAGTCAAGCCTGCTTCTTTCCAACACCTTGTTCTAATGATTGCTTCAATCGCATCACATCTTGGGATAACTTTGAGGTGACTGTGATATTATCACAGTGGTCGAAAGCAAACACTTACTGTCAGACACCAGGATGGTAGCCTTTAAACCTCCATTTAAACATTAAAGGAACCCTATGAGAAGATTCCGCTATAGTTTTCAATTTAGGAATGTGAAAGTCTGGATTTGGAAAAGTTAAGCAACTTGCCCAAGATCACACAGCTGGCAGAGAACAGTGCTAAATGTTTGAACCAAAGTTATGTCTTTCCTTGAGATTTAAAGTTTAAGACTACCTATGCTGTTCCCCTTAACTTTTAAACTTGCTTTTCTTAATTATGGCATTAGCAGATCTAAGATGTTATTGTCTAAAAGATCCTGCCAATTATTTTTTTATCACATGATTTACTTATTTATTTATTTGTTTTTGAGACAGAGTCTCACTCTGTCACCCTGGGTAGAGCACCATGGTGTCATCATACCTTACAGCAACCTCAAAGTCTTGTTCTCAAGAGACCCTCTTACCTTAGCCTCTCTGCAACTGGATTATAGGTGCCTGCCATGACATCTTGCTAGTTTTTCTATTTTTAGTAGAGACAAGGCCTCACTCTTGCACAGGCTGGTCTTGAACTCCTGAGCTCACATGATCCTCCTGCCTTGGCCTCCCAGAGTGCTGAGATTACAGGTGTGAGACACCATGCCCAGCCACATCTCCATTTTTCTTTCTGCTATTGAGACAGAGTCCCACGCTAAGCCCTGAGCAGAGTGTAATGGCATCATAGCTCACTATGGCCTCAGACTCAGGCTATGGGCATCTTGCTACCTCAGCCTTGGGAAGCCGCTGGGATTACAGGTACTCACAGCAGTGCCTGTCTGGGTTTTTCATTTTTTTATGAGTTGGGGGGTCTCACTTTTGCTCAGGCAAGTCTTGAACTCCTGAGCTCAAGCAATTCTCCCTCCTCAGCCTACCACAGAGCTGGGATTACAGGCATGAGCCACCATGCCTGGCCTCTATTTTTGTAAAAAAGTTCATTCACCTGGGAGACACATGTGAGGACAGTCTATACTCTGTAATCCTGAGTCCTGAAATGACTCTCAGCTTCTGACATCCCTCCTCTAGAGGGTTACATAAAAAAACAACAGACTTGTTCTCTGAGCCACTGAATTCGGAGATCCATTTGTAACTATTTCTTAGCTTACTTTAACAAATACAAATGCAGTTGAATTTTTCCTCCCATGTAGCCCAATGTAGTCCATACATGACTCCATTAAAGAGCTAACCAGAAGGGGCTTGTGCTTCATTAGAAAGTGTGTGCGGAGCTGATAACAGAGATCCAAATTGCCTTGGATTATATCCCAAATGTAGCACAAATCCATGAGTTCATACTGATACAAATAAATGACTGAATAAATATATAAATGAGAGAGAACTGACAAATCTCCTTTGCAGAAAAATTTCAAAGGAGTTGTGCTGATGCTGCTTTCTCAGAAAGAGGATCACAGTCTTCCATCCCTTCAGTGTGGGCTAGACACAGCAACTCCCTCCTGAATACAGCCTGGGGGTGGGGGCGGGGAGGTAGAGCGTAACTTACAGTGGAATAACCTGACAAAATGCCTCAGCCGGGTGACAACCCACTGTGACATAGTTAATGGAAATTATACTTTACCAGTGTGGTCTTCCTCCCCTAAACCAAAAATCCTGTTTCACCATGAGAAAAACTTAAGAAAAAATCCAGTTGAAGAACTTTCTGTAAAATACTTGATGTGTATTCTTCAACTGTCAAGGTTATCAAAAACAAATCTGAGAAACTGTCACAGCTGAAAGCCTCCTAAGGACAAATGAGAACTGAGTATAATGTATCCTGGATTAGGTACTGGAACAGAAAAAGGACATTAGACAGAAATTAAGAAAATTTAAAATTTTAATTTAAAATATGGATTTTAGTTAACAGGCATGCACTAATATTGGTCGTTAATTGTAACACATGGGCTAATTAAATGAGTTTATAAGGGTGCGGTCCAAATGTAATAGGATTAGTGGCCTTTTAAGAAGAGAGCAATCTCTTTCTGAAAGGAAGCTCTCTCTCTCTCTCCACACACACACACACACACACACACACACACACGTATTAAGACAAAGGCCATATGAAAACACCTGAGAAGGGAGCTCTGTGCATCCAGCAAGACAGACCTCCCTGAGAAGTGGATCAAGTTGACCTTGGATTCACCAGCCTCCACAACTATGAGAAAAGAAATTTTTGTCGTTTAAGCCTTCCAGTTTATGGTACTTTGTTATAGCAGCCTGAGAAAACTAAGATACTCACTTCATTAAACCTTGATATCCTTGGGTTCTAGGAGTTACTCTGAGACTTGGACCATACTGGAGCATAGACAACTCTATTTCCTATTGTTCAAAGGGGAATAACAACACTGCCTCCTCTCTTAGCAGTTATTTTAGCACTGGTTGGTTAATATATGGGAAAGTACTGTATAAATGTAGATAATTATTGCTAAGTTAAGTAGAAATTACTTTTCCTTATCTTCCCCAAACCTAAACATAGCCAATTTAGAAAGGGATGCTGGCTTCATCATGCATGATGTGGACACATTTGCATTTGGGTATTATTCTTCTTGAGTTCCAAAATTAACTCCTCATGTAGACCATTAGGTGGTGATGCTAATGATGAAATTATTAAAGACCTCTGATAGTCACAAACAGGGACAAAAATCATAATAATAGAAGACAATAACACCAGAATATTCACAGTAACACCAGGCATAACACACACATCATATTTCATGCTACCATTTCTGAACATTTTGCATCAGTTTTAGCATTTTTAAAATATTGTATTTATAGACAGATGTTAGGCATATATCTCAAGACTAAAGAAATATTTGAGAAAAAATGATACGATGAGAATTGTGAAAGCAATTTAAAAGTATCATTAAATGACACATACGATTATCTCTAGAAAAAGCCTAGATTCCAAGGATTGTTAGGCTAAGACATAAATGAGTTGTTTGGGGGAATCATAACGGTCATTACTTTCTGTCAAGGTTAACAGCAAATATTGATGTCATCACTTAAAACGAGGGAAAGTGAGAAATGAGCAGGACACAAGGCAAATCTCACCTTCCTCACTGCCCTCCAGTTCCTTCGATGCTGTTCTGGCTCTGTGGACGGTGTCTGTGAGGAACTTTCTCGGGTTCAATCATCTCCTCTCTCCTACTTCTCTGCCTCCTACTTACTCTTCCCTTTCGCTGTTTCTCTTCCTAGGAAGTTGGAGTAAGAGGAGGCAACACCCATGTAAAGCCTCGAGGATTTACCTTCTGCTTGCCCGTAAGCTCATTGAACGTTCATTTCTTTGGCTTTAAAGACAAATGCATTTAGACCCTCTAGACTTTGAACAACTAGCCCTGCTCTGTGCTATTTCCTTCCCTCCATCTCGACTGCTAGTGAGGAAGCCAGTTCCCGTAGGTTCTTCCTGTATATCCTGTGAAAATTAATCCTAATATAACAACTATGATTTGTGGGATATTTCCTGATATATTAGATATTTTCCTTCATTGTGAATCACAAAAACTGTGAAATCACTAGCGTCCCATTTTACCGGAGAGGAAACTGAGGCTCGGAGAATTAAGTACATTGTGATTCAGTCACGTGGTGACGTAGCTCCAATTTGAACAAACTGCACAGATGCTGAAAACCAGTTGTGCATAACATTCCAGCTCTGTTGCCCCACCCAGAGGAGCATCTGCCCCGACAGGGGTCTGGGACCGAGTAGGAGAAGGTGAAGCCACAGCGTATGAACGAGGGATGTTCAGTGGCTCGTCTGACTGCAGAGTTAACATTATGCCATGTGGGTGTTTGTCAACTTAGCCTACAGTGAAGACCAGCAACAAAGCCCAGATTTTTTAAACCAGAAGTTTCTTTTTGAAGTCTGTAAAAAGAAAGATAGAAATGATTATGTTTGAGATTTATTCAGTTTATCGTAAGCTGCCATTTAAAAAAGGTAACAAGTCAAACAGACTTGGGCACACCTATAAAAAATAGATTCTCCTAAAGACTGAAGAGGAAGGGACAATAAAGTAGTCAAGAAAGAGAAGAAGTAACAATAACCTTCTCCTCGGAAAGTTCGATTGTAAACAAGATTACCTGAATGCAGCTTTTGAGCAGTGATTTTTCACTGTTATTTCCTTAGAGACTAATTCAAGAGTGCAAATGGAATACTTGAAAGTTCCCTTTATATACCATACAATAAATTATTAATCTTTAATAATCAACAATGTGTGCATTTATCATTACTATAAGACATTATAAATTTTTAAAAGTCTTTCATCATTTTATCTCACTCACATATTAATTATTTAATAATAATGCCACCAGGACATCTTCTTATACTATTGAATGGCTTAAAGTCACATCAGAGAAGACGCTCTGACCTAGAATGAGTGCCATCTAAAAGTTGCCTTTCCATCACCACGTGTGTGTCTGTGTGTGTGCTGTTCCCACAAATAACTATAAGTTTGTTTTGTCCTGTCTGGAGGAGGAGGAATGTCCCTGCTGGAGGCTGCTCTGTGTGGGAAGAGAAAGAGGCTGATGCTTAAAGGCCCTTGGAAGGAATCTACCGAAGCTTCATACCAGACTGGGGAGGACTGGTTACACCTGCCTCAATCTGGCACCCGACAGACACCACTGAAGTAATTCCTTGATACTAGTGCTACCTTGTGACTCTAATATAACTTTCATCAATTATGAGAACCCAGAAAGATAATTCTTACCTTTTTCCATTCTAGACTTAATGGTTAGATTCCAAATTTACCTTTCCCAAAAAGCAAAACTGGAAAGAGCAGGGAGAAGGAGAAAGAGGAGGGGAAGAAGGAAGAGAAGGAAGAGGAAGGAGAATAGGAAAGGAAGGGAAGGAAAGAAGGAAGGAGAGAGAAAGAAAGAAACGGAGAAACGAAGAAAGGAAGGAAGAAAGGACGGGAAATTCTCCTAACCCTGATGGGGTTGGGTCTCTGGTGCCAGGAAATTTGGAAGGAATATTCTTGGGAGTATTTATTTTATTTGGGGCACTAATTGACGTCCTCTGGGAAGGTTACTAATTTATCTGCCCTATTTAGTATATTAAATGACACTATTTTGTACTCTAGTGACCTGAAAAAGTTAATTTATACTGAGTGGCATGAATGACCAATACTCACAGCAAGTCCTGGCATTTTACAATATTCAAAAGAGAGTATTTTTTGTTTGGATATGCTTTGTTTTTTTATTAGTATTTATGGAAAAAGGCAACAAAACGGCCACATTCTTTTGGGGTTACCAGGACAGCTGTTGGGGAGGTAGGGGTCATCTCAGAATGAGAGGTGCTTAACTTAGGGCTCTGGGACTGGGAGAGGAGAGAGTCAGGGGAACCGGAGGAAGGCGGGAGTTTGGGGAGGGAAGGAGACCGAGCGGAAACCCTCCAGCTCTTTCCACGCGGGGCACAGTCGCCTCTGTCCCTCCTCCTTGGGTTCTCTAAACCTCACAGCTGCCTTCTCTTCCAGAGTTTTGTGAGCTGTCACATGGGCCAGAATGGGATTCCGAAGATTATGAGCTGGGTCTTATTCCTCTGGATGTATCAGTTGCCTGGGGCACTAAAATAATTTGAATTGGTTCTGAAATGAAATGTCACTTTTGGAAGAAATTTGTTTAATTTAAGCAATGGGAGGAGGGGGAAGGGGCAGACCCTTGAACCGCATGTACTGGCCTTTGGGATGCTAGAGATACACAACTCCTGTCTTGAACGGGCATAATTACGCATTTTAATCTTCTAAGAGGAATATAGGTCCGCAGGAAAACAGACATGTACTCTTTATTTTGGAGGAAAATATGTTAATCACATAAGGTAAAACTGGATGCTGCTTTCTTTCTTTGAAAGCTGTGAGGATGTCTTTTGTTCCGGAAACCGCTTGGTGCACAACTGCCGGATTGGACCTCTCCATGAAGAGGAGGTGCGATGACCCAGAGCTTGGCCTCGGCAAGCCACAGCCCAAGCCACCCCCTTTATTTTTATAGATCCAGCTACAATACCGAGAATAGCAAATAAATGAACCCAATAGATGAAAATACAAACCATAAGTGAGTAGTGGATCGATGGAAATAGAAATGAAACTTCTAGAACAGATCCCCGCGCGCAGAGCAGGCGTCCTCAAACTATGGCCCTCCGGCCACATGTGGCCGGCTAGGACATTTATCTGGCCCGCCGGGTGTTTTTGTCGCTGCTGCCTGTCCTGCTTAGCAGCCGACTGGTCCCAGGGTCCGCAGTCCGGCCCTCCAACGGTCTGAGGGACAGTGAACTGGCCCGCTGTTTAAAAGTTTGAGGACCCCTGCTCCAGAGGCTCCACGTGTAATTAGAAGGCAAGGCCCGCGGCAAACTAAGACGTGACTTTAAGACCTTTAAATACAACAATTGCTTCGGCAGTGCCTGCCACTGTCACAGAGACAGAGTCAGTCAATTGTCAAACAACAGAGGTTAACCACAGCGAATGGTGGCTCTGCTGTCCCCAGGACTAGGAATGAGGGGAGCTGGAATTTCAGGACATGGAGGGGCCTCCGATTTGCCACTGGTGATTCCCAGCGTCTAGCCCTGCTCTGGGCCTGTGGGGCACACCGGCGCTCTGTCCACGCGGGGCCTCCCAAGCCGCCCTCCGGGTCTCCCTCCCACCTTCTCACTCCCCGGGGAGGGACGTGAACCGGCAGGTGCGACCCAGCAGGGGGAGCGGGTGAGTCGTCAGGCCTAGGGCACCCCGAATGTGTCCTTGGGTGTGGGCGTGGGTGTGGGGCGATTTGGGTGGGGCTGGAGAGGCCACCGCGCCAAGTGCTGTGCCCCTGCGGGGTGTGCGGAGGAGCGGGGATAAATAGGGGTTCCCTCCCGCGACGCTCGCGGAGCCCGCCGCCGGCTGCTTCCCTGCCCTGTCGCCAGGGTGCCAGCCTGGGAGTAGTTTCGCTTCCTACCGGCTTAGTTTCCAGGCACCCGCTCGGGCGCCCGGGCCGGGAAGGGGGCGAAGCTGAGGACCGAGACTCGGCCCGGGGCTGCGCGGCCCCCGCAGCGGGGTGGATGGACCCCGACGCCCCGGGCAGCGGCGCCAGCTCCCTGCCGCTGCTCCTGGCCCTTGCCCTGGGTAAGTGGCCGTGCTGGGCTCCGGAGACTCGGGAGGCGAGTTTGGGGCTGGGGTGGCGGGGAAGGCGAACCCTGAACGGCGCTGCCATCTGGACTCAGGGGAGCGCTGGAGCTGGCAGGTGCGGGTCGGACGGAGAGCTTTGACCCCTGGGAGAGAGCCAGGTGAAGGATCCGGCACTGGGCCCCCAGGCTGCACCTGCTGAAGGCTGTCCCTGCGTGGAGGCCAGGCCCCAGGGCGGAAGGGACGCGGCTGCTGCGCGCAGGTGGCCGGCGGGGGTGGCGCGTCCTGGCGGCCACACTGTGCCCGCAGGCGAGGAGCCCATGCGGGCTGCAGACCCCGAGGGAGGCTGGGGAAAGGGAACAACTTGACTTAAGATGCTGGCAGCGAGTGAGGAGAAGTTGGACAGCAATTCGCTTACAGGTGGGGGACGACGGCTGAAGGGACAGCGCTGGGCATGGACTGTCCCGCCCGTGTTTTTGCTGGGGCAGGTGAGAGAAGCCGGAGGAGAAAAGATTAGAAAAGATTCGCTTCTGAGAGCTGAAGCTCCTGTTGCTGACAGGGAAGCTAAGGAAGGGGAACGACGTCTTTTATCGACCTCACTGTGCCTGTAAAATAGAAACGCTTTACTAGGGATTTGTTATTTTCTATTTTAAGATAAAAATGCGGAAGGTAGAACATTTCTTTATTTCACAGGTTAAATCCTGGGCGGTTAGTTTAGGCCCACTGGCTGTGCCCACCTGGCATGAGGGAGGGCGGGTAGGCAGGCGGTGCTCACACCCTAGAGCCGGGACTTCAGATGTCCCTGGACGCAGGGCTCCAGCGGGGCAGGCTGCCAGGGAGCAAGAAGGCTCCTGCATGGGAAACGCCACCCAGAGGTGCACCTCCGGGAGGCGGGAGGGAGAGGACCCCAGTGACATTTTCTAGTCTTCACCGGGGTGTAGCCACATCTGGACTGGGGGCATTGAGTGTGGGAGGAGGCGGCTCCACAGCCACCTGTCAGCAGGGCAGCACTTGCATCTTCAAGCCTGGGAAGGGGGCATCACAGGTAGAAAGAATGGAAATTTGTGGAAGAAAAGGAGGTAAAATCTAAAACTCTCATTTGGCTATGTCCTTGGAGTAAGACAGGTGGCTAAAAAGGTGCTGTGAACTTGGTTGGAGGTGGATCAGATTTAGGACCAAGAATAAAGAAAAGGGATTAATTCAACAAACCCCACAGAGGAAGAAGTCAGCACCAGTTTAGTGGCAGAGTGATGTGGCCATGAAGAGGAGCAGTGAGGCTGGGACTCAGGAGGTCAGGAAAGGCCACCAACACTTTGCCAGCATCACTTGGATGTAGCTGGCAGCTTCTCCCTCCACCTTGTCTGGTCTGTTCCACCGTCAAGGTCCTCACTGAGAACCTGCCACGCTGGGCAAGATGCAGAAGTGTGTAGAAGTGGGGTGTCAAGAGGACTCAAGAGATTCCTGAGACATAATTATTGCCCCTCCCAAATTTATGTTTAATTTGGGAATGTGAGGCCAACAATACAAAACAATTATGGGGTGTCCCAAAAGTTGCCAAACAGGGAAAGTGGGAAATTGTAGCTAAATGTATCTTTGTTTACAAAATACTCATTATAAAATATTACAGACAGGTGGACTTGGCACCTGTGGCTCAAGCAGCTAAGGCGGCAGCCACATATGCCTGAGTTGGCAGGTTAGAATTCAGCCTGGGCCGGCCAAACAACAAGGATGGCTGCAACCAAAAAGTAGCTGGGTGTTACCGCGGGCACCTGTACTCCAAGCTACTCGGGAGGCAGAGGCAGGAGAATCACTTGAGCCCAGGTTGCTGTGAGCTGTGATGCCACAGCACTCAGGGTGATAGCTTGAGGCTCTGTCTCAAAAAAAAAAAAAATTACAGACAGGTGACCAACATGTAGAAAATATTTTGTAAAATCTTGTAATGGATATTTTGTAAATAAAGGTACATTTAGCTACAATTTCCTGTTCCTCCCCCAACATATGGCAACTTAGGACACGCTGCAGAGAAAAATTCATGAACCCAGAGAAGGGAGGGCTCCACAGTGGAGGGTGGAGTGGCAGAGAGAGGCTTTCTGGAGGCCATGCCTGGGTGCCTTGAGGCGAGGGTAGGATTTGAAATAGTAGAGAAGAAAAGGAGATCAGAGACAAGTTAAAAAGCAGTTAGTACAGGGTTGGTGATGGGAATGAGGATGGGACACTCTACTGGGAAGACATGCAGTTAGCCTGCCGGGAAGTAGAATGTCCGAGAGGCTCACAGATTATCAAGAGCCAAAAATTAAAAAAAAAAAAAAAAGCCAGATTGACACATTTGGACCTGAATGAATACACAGTTACACAAGCACCATCACAGGGCTTGAGTAAGGGTGTAACATGAGGCAATAGTGGTTTACAGGCTGTGAATCTGGCATGGGGTGCAGGTGGGCAGGGAGGGGGGCTGAGGTTGTCTCATACATGTAATCCAGGAACAAGTGAATTGGAGCCTAAATCAGGGTGACATTCCAGCGAAAATGTCAGAGTAGAAATGATTATTCCACCTTAATGAAGACTCCCCCCTTTATTGTCACAGAGTGACATTCTTTTCTCATAAATTGTTAAAAGATAGAAATGAAAATCAAACAAGACTCGGTGCTGTTGTACATGCAGGATAACCTGAATATACAGCCATCTTCCTGAACGGTTGGTTTGGGTGGGAAGTTGAGTTCAGTCTCTAGCTGCGTTGACAGCTCTACTTCTTGCAAAATAGCAAAGGGTATAATTTGTGGGTGTCACTGTTTCCATTAAGTGGTCCTCTTTCTGTCATTCACACTTCCAAGTCCCATTCCTAATTTGTCACGTGTTGTCTTATTTACTTTTTGGACAGACTATGAGCACTATGAGGCACGGTTCACTGGGTGTGTGCATGTGGGGGTGTGGGGGTGTGAGAGAGAGAGAGATGTGCAGCGCCCGGGACAGTGGCCCTGAGCAGACGCAAGCCCTTGCTCTAGCTCTCACTCTGAGGTGTCTGTAAGTTGTAATTTTCTGGGCCTGTTTCTCTCATTTGTAAAAACGATGGGGTTTTACTGGATGATGGTACAGTTTTCACTGGCAAATTCTTTCTGCAAGTACACAAAACAGCATGGGATTTAAATTCGGAATGGCTTTCCTGGACTGTCTGCCCCTTACACACATCTGGCGTTCAGTCGATGGATCTGCACGGGGTGATCTTCACTCTAATCTATGCAAACTGTGCACTCCCTTTGGGAAATTTTGCAAAGAGAAGTGGTGCTGGAGATGAGAAAAGGAGGTAGACCATAAGAAGACTAAATTTGTATAATACATATGCATTTAAGATAAATCTAAGTTATACATTTATGCATTATTGATGTTCTTCATACACATCGAGTTAGTCTTATAGAGTCTGCAACAATATTGATCCATTTAATCCTGTTTTTCTGAAAATGACATTTTCCACAAAGAGCTAACATCTCTCAACTGTATTCTCTTATTTGTTAACAACTCCAGTTACTAGGCATGTAATCCCAGGGATTGCAAGGGAACTACAGAAGAAGAGATGGTTGAATACTATCTTTTCAGCTTTGTTATTGTGTATGAGAGAAAAATCCCATTAGAACAATTCCCGCTTCGGAGCCTTATGGGTAAAGGGATGGAGCTTTGGTTTGTATCTGGTTATGATCCTTTAAGAGGTGAAGAAGCCATAATAACTTCTCTCTTTCCAAAAGAAGGGCACACCCTGCAGTGACCTCACTCTGAGCCGATTTGCACTTGCCCGCCTTCAAGGGCAAGACTTCAGCCTGGTTCCGATGACTCTTACATGGTGCTAACTTCGGGGAGGGCAGTTTCTGACTTCCTGATAATTATGTTCCAAAAGTTAATGTTTATGTTGGATAATCTGAACTTCTATCACAACATGTCCCGCTTAAACAATGACGAGTGATTACCTTCCCAGGACAGGGCACAATATACTTGCAAGATAGAACTGTCGGTGATAACCTTATATTAAAGTTTATAAGTAGACATCACATTATCAGAAAATACATTTGGTTTCCTTATTACATCTTTGTATAGCAATGGCCTTCTCTTCGTCTGTAAGGGCTTATAGGGTGGGAGTGAGGTAATGTCTCTAGTGCATTTTTAATCATGCATTCACTCAACAGATATTTATTGAGTATCTGTTATGAGCAATGTAGTAATGTAATTGATGACTGTGCTTGAATACATCTGCATGACACAAGCCACCTTCCAACTTAGGCTATTTATTCCTCAGATGGGGACAAAATGCAGGAGGATCTACGGGGGGAACACAGGCTTTGATTTATGCCTCTAAGGTTCACAAGTCAGCTGCTGTCTGATCTCACGCGTTTAATACTATCATGCCTTCATACAAATTAAAAATACTCTTTTTTGTTTTTTAAATTTAAATTTCCGGTTTAATATTGTTTTCTTTGCATTTATAATGTAGCATAGTCCAAATAAGAATATTGGACTAACTTCTTACAGTCAATAGAGCATTAACTTAATATTTAACTTGAAAACCATTTATAACTAGTAATAGAACTTAAAATATTTAAAAAATGAGTTGTACATTATACCTAATCTTTATCCTTGGAAGGATACTATTTCTGGAATTTTGTTTACTCTTTTGATTTTGTAACCTCCTTACATAATAAGAAAGGTAACATCAAATAATCAATCTTATTACTAAGCAATAGAAACTATAAATAATTTCACAGTGATGGCCACTGATTTGGAGTTATGTTAAAAGAGTAATCATTCCCACTACAGTATTACTTTCCCCTTTATTTCAGAATATTTTGGGGGTACACAGCTTGGGTTCCAGAGTCAAGGTTGTAGGAGTGTTTTTAAGTCCCCTACACTGTGACAAGAGCAGAGTATCTCACGAGTGTCCAGCATCCTTTGCACCACAACTTTGCTTATTTATATGGAGAACTTAACGCACAGCCAAGTTGTGGAGCAACTGTGGTCGTGTGAATATGTGATTCACTCATCACGCAGTGACTTATCTCCTGGGCCTTTCAGTTCTTCCGGCTACCATTGTCCTCTGTATAACAATAACGACCCTTTGTTTAATGTTCACCACATCCCGGGCACTGGTGATCCTTGAAGGCTTTCTCAGCTAGTGTTTCACAAGAGTTTTAAACAAATGACCTGTATTTTAGTGACTCTTTTCTCAATTGTCCCAATAAGGATACAAAGCTGGTTCTTTTCTAGATGCAGAAGGAAGAAGTTCGCATTCGGTCCAATGAATGCTGTCGGACATTAAGAATACATCGTCTTCCAGGGGAGTAGGTAGAGAAAGGCTGACTTTTCTTTAACACTAATCACATCTCCAGGAGGAAATGCTGTTATTAATGACCCAGATTTACAGATGTGGAGGAGACGGACACTGGGAGAGATTCAGTAACTCCCTTACATGTAGCATGCGGCTGGGACTCAAACTCTGGGGCGCCAAACATTGTACTCTCCACCCTGCCCAGGCCTGCTTTTGTGTTTCATTTACTATTACATAATGTAAATTATGACAGACCCCAACCGATACCGGGTCCACAAAGGAGCCATCAGTTGGTCAGAAATGCCGTCAAGTCAAACTTAGAAGGAAAGCCATCTCAGTAAAATGGGTATGCTGGCTCGGCGCCTGTGGCTGAAGTGGCTAAGGCACCAGCCACATACACCTAAGGTGGCGGGTTTGAATCCAGCCTGGGCCCGCCAAACAACAATGACGGCTGCAATCAAAAAATAGCCAGGCGTTGTGGCGGGTGCCTGTGGTCCCAGCTACTTGGGAGGTGGAGGCAGGAGACTCACTTGAGCCCAGGAGTTGGAGGGTGCTGTGAGCCGTGATGCCAGGGCATTCTACTCAGGGGAATAGCTTGAGGCTCTGTCTCAAAAAAAAAAAAAAAATGGGTATGCTTTATATGGCTAAGGACAGCTAGCATTCCCAAGTGTATTTGTACCTTTAAAAAGAAAGGAGTTTTGGTAGTTCAAATGATCCTCTAATTGCTAGAATTTAAAGAAATAATGAGATTCTTTTAGAAGGTTGGAGAGAGATGAGGTACTTAATCTTAATCCTCATCAATGAAGCCATCGCCTACTCTGACTATCAGGAGGGCAGGCAGGCATGGAATGCTTTCATTCATTCTTTGCATTTTTTCTGAGGATATGTAGTGTATCATTTACCCAACCTGTAACCTCAAGGCGCTCACCACAAAGCCCCGATGGCAGGTGTAACAGTGTTCATAGTAAGCCTTTCTGCTTCATAGTGCTGGGTCAGTTGTATAACAGGATGGGGCACCAATAAAACATTTCCCTCTCTGCAGAACTATGGATTTATTAATTTTCTCAGTTGCACTTCTGAGGAGTTGCATGAAGAGCACCTGGCACATATGAGGAACTCAAAACATATTAGTTAAATGAATGAATGAAGGTAAGCGGCTGTCAGTGAAAATGCCTAGCCCCTGAAAAGATGGCAGAATCAGTAAAGAAAACATTCCTGTTCCTTGTTGGCAACACACCAGCCCACAGTTTAGATGCTGGAGAAGGACACGTTTCTTCATCTCGTGTTTTAGGGACTTGCTGCTGGCAGTGCTAGAGATTCTCTCACAAAGGACCCCTGATTTTCTAGTAATAAGATCCCTCCTTCTGTTTCTTGTGTTCTGTACTGAGGATTTGGAGTGCTACACGCCTCTCACATACTTGGCTCAAGGGCAGATTTCTTCGGTCACAATATAGCTTTTTAAAGTAAGTGCTTCTGCTGGGGAAGGAAGGGACCCGGACTGAGGGTCCCCTCCACTGGCTCATTGAAGATACCCTTGACACTGGTGTGGTGACTCAGGCCCCGAATTCCCGAATTTGGGAGGCCTAGCTGGGAGGATCGCTTGAGCCCAGGAAGTCAAGGTTGCTGCGAGCTATGGTCATGCCACTGTCCTCCAACCTGGGTGACAAGGCCAAACCTTGCCTCTAAATAATAATACTAATTTTAAAAAATAATAAAAAAAGTCCTTGAACTCAGTGAGGTGCCAATTTTCTCTCTTGTTTGATTAGAAATCTTTAAAAAATGCATGTTTTCCATTAGTGATGAATAGCCAAGTTGTTTAGCATTAGACAGAAAAATACACTTTTGATGGCTGCTATAGGAGTTGAGGTGGGTTTGCTGTGGAGGCTGACTGCAGCAAAACAGTAACTTACCCCAAAGCTTTACTCTCTTGCTGAAGGTATGGCACTGGATGGGTTGATGCAAAATACTACTGTTATTTTTAAAGGATGTAATAAGAAAGACAGACCTAAACACTTTCATGATCTTAAATGTTACTATTTTAAACTGCGTCTAATACTATTTTAAAGTGTTTAAAGTGATGTTGGACATTGTGAGAGAAGTCAACTGTAAATCATTCTCCTTCTACAGAGAGTTTATAATACAGGATAAGAACGTTTTATCACAAATGAAAAATGTTTCGCTTCTTAACAAAGTTCAAATTACATAGCACAAATTAAATAAGGTCTCAGAGAAAGAGGATTTGTTATCTGGAGTGACTGGAAGAGAACTCACTAATGAAGTAATGAGGAAACAGAGGAGAAGAACAATCAGGTGGATAAATTAATAGTTGCAATTTTTCATGTAGCAGAAAGTGAGGAGACCTAAATGTCTGGGACAAAAAGTTAATTTTGTGTGATATTGAGGGAAATATTAATTGGATTAGTGAGGATCCTGAATTGCTGGTGCAATGCCATCCCTGTAGGATTTCCTAGGAATTGGAGCCAGGGGACTTTGTAATTTAGGTAAATTCATGGTGTTTTTATTATTTTATCTTAAAGTAATAAAATTTATTTTATTTTAAAACATTTACAGTCTTCTACTTGGGGAATTTCTTCAAATGGTTTGGAAATATCCAGATTCCTTTTGACCTAATTCCCTACAGCTTAGTGACAAGCTGCCCCTGCTTTTGCTGAAGGCCCATGTATGTGAGTGGTCTGTTTCCTGGTTCCCTCTGGTCCTTATGTGCTGCTGGGCTCTGTTAGGTTGGGGATAGCTCATATCAGGAGATAGCTCCAGGTCCATCTCAGAGTAGCAATAGCACCTGAAAGGAAGACTAAAACTTTATGACAAAAATGTAGTGATTAAAACTTTCAATGATTAAGATTTAATGTCAGGGTCAGGCATGGTAGCTCACACCTGTAATTCTAGCACTCTGTAGCTCACACCTGTAATTCTAGCACTCTGTAGCTCACACCTGTAATTCTAGCACTCTGGGAGGGTGAGGCAAGAGTTCTTGAGCTCAGGAGTTCAAGACCAGACTGAGCAAGAGTGAGACCTTGGCACTACCCAAAATTGGAAAAATTAATTAGGCATTGTGGCAGGTGCCTATAGTCTTAGCTACTTGTGTGGCTGAGGCAGGAGGATTGCTTGGGCCCAGGAGTTGGAGGTTGCTGTGAGCTAGACTGATGACATGGCACTCTAGCCTGTGCAAAAGAGTGAGACCTCCCAAAAAATTTAATTCAAGAGAATTGACTCATGACCATGCAACTAAAGTAAATGTGCTTCATTTCTTCCCCCTCCAACTCCTTCTTCTATGGAAGCCCCATCCAGTGCCCTTGAGGACACCAGCTCATCCCTCGCCCAGGTCAGAGGGCCTCCTTAGGAGACTAACAGTGGACCTGGGCAGTGATTCTGGTGTTTTCAACAGGGAGTGATACAGGTTTAAGACTGGCCATCGTGTGCAGGGTGGGTCAGATAACAAGACACTCATCAGGTGCGATTGAGGAGAAAGCTGCTGTTCCCTGGTCCAGACACGTGGGACTGAAGGGAGGGAGCAAGTGTTGGTGGGATGTGATGACCAGTCAGGGGAGGTGAGGGAGGGAGAGAGGAATTAGAGCATTTCCAGGACTGCTAACCTGAGAGAGAAAGGAATTTGTGGTTCCAGATTTCAAAGGGAGCTATTTTTTGATGTGACCTGTCCCATGAGCATTTGGAAATATGAAAGTTGACCTCAAATTAGAGCAGTGGGACCCAGATGTGGTTGTTCTCTCAAGCATTGTAAAAATTATTGATTATCGTACTTCTCCCCAGATCTGCTAAAGTCTGGTTCAACATGACCCTAGTAATCTAAACCTATAAAGACTTTCTAGGAGAAGAAGTACATGTTTCCTCACAGCATACTTGCAAATATTTTATGCAGAGATTACCTGCTCTGGAGGTAGAGCTTAATTCCTCCCCCCTTTTCATGTAGGCTGAACTTGTCACTTGCTTTCAAAGAATAGAGTATGTTTGCAAATGACAAGGATTTCTTCTGTGTAAAAGCTGATATATTCCAGTGTATATATACAGCACATTTTCTTTATCCATTTGTATACTGATGGACATTTAAGCTGGGTCCCTGTCTTGGCAATTGTGAATAACCTGCAATGAATATGGAAGGACAGATACCTCTGAGAGCGGCATGTGTGTGTGTACATGTGCATGTGTGTGTGTGCATGCATGCATACCTGTGTGTATAGCCCAGCACTGGGATTGCTGCACCTATTGACACAGAGTGCAGAATGATTGTTTACAGGAGCTGGGGGAGTGGGAGATGGGAGGTATTTGTCATGGTTAAAAAGTGTCAACTATGCAAGACGCATAAGTCCCAGAGATGCTCCGTGTGGCATAGTTCCTGCAGTGAACACTATTGCGTTGTGCGCTTTGAAATTTATTAAGAGGGTAGGCGCTATGCTACATATTTCTAACACACACACACACACACACACACACACACACACAAATAGAGTATGAAAGGCAGAAAAATAGTAACGTTACAGTGGAGAAATCTGATCAAGGTCAACATCACCAAATCAACAATAAAGCTATACAGACGTCGTTTGTTCCCTCATAGGATGTAATGGGCAGGACACTCCTGAGCTGTAACCCCAGGCCAATCATTATGAAACACCAGATAAACCCCACCTCAAAGGACATTCTATAAAATACCTGACCAGCAGTCCTCAAAACTGTCAATGGGGCCATGAAAAGCAGACTGAGAAGTCACGGACCAGGGGAGACTAAGGGTCTTAACATAGAAAAAGGACATCAGTGGGAAAAACTGAGGAAATCAGAGAAAACTCTTGAACTTGGTCAATAGTAATGTGCTAATGTTGTTTTCTTAGTTTGAAAAACATCCCACGGTAATGTAAGGTGATGACATCAGAGGGAGCTGTCAAGAGGTGAGGGGTCACAGAAACGCTCCAGATTTTGCAACTTTTCTGTAAATATGAAATAGTTCCAACATAAAAAGTTTACTACAAAAAGAAAAGACTCCATAGGAGATTCTAACTATCTATCCAGTTTGGACAATCACCTGGTTAGAAAGTAGGGCTGGAAATATAAATGAAGCATTTAGCTGGTTATAATTTCAGGATCTAGCATAGTTCCTGGCTATGCTGATAAATGTTCTGATAAATTTCTAGGACACGTTTGTTCAAAGATTGAGTCTCTGGGAATTTTGTGAGACTAAGTTAAACCATGACAAAGAAGGCTGAGGCAAAATCACAGGGATGGAAAGTAGAATGGGACTTCCCAGGACGGGAGTAGGGGGTGATGGGGGCGGTTTCTGTTTGATGGACGTAGCACTTTAGATTTTCAGGTGGAAAAGAATTTGGGAGATGGATGGTGGCGATAGTTGTACAACAGTACCAATGTCCGTTTATACCACATAATTGTATTCTTAGAAATGGTTAAGATAATGAATTTTACATGTATTTGGCCATAATAAAAATTTAGAAGGATGGAAGTAGACTGTTGGTGGCACCCACATTTATGGTGTGGGAGTCAGAAAAAGAGCCAGCAGAGCTGAGGAAAAAGGGAGCCAAGAGTGCGGTGAACTTTAGAAGGAATATTGGGGAAAGCCAACCAGAGTGAATGCTACAGTGTGGGTGTAGAGAAGGGTGAAACTTGGGGGAGGCTTGTGGTGTGTGAGCCATGAGGAAATGACTGGCTCTCTTTTTTTTTTTTTTTTGAGACAGAGCCTCAAGCTGTCCCTCTGGGTAGAATGCCATGGCATCACAGCTCACAGCAACCTCCAACTCCTGGGCTCAAGCGAGTCTCCTGTCTCCACCTCCCAAGTAGCTGCGACTACAGGCACCCGCCACAATGCCTGGCTATTTTTTGGTTGCAGCCATCATTGTTGTTTGGCGGGCTCAGGCTGGATTCGAAGTCACCACCTTAGGTGTATGTGGCTGGCACCTTAGCCACTTGAGCCACAGGCGCCGAGCCATGACTGGCTCTCTTGAAAGAGCAGTGACAAGAGATCGGTGGTGACTAAAGAAGCCAAGAACACAAACATGTACACATATGTGCACACATGTACACAGCTGCACACACATGTACACATATACAGAGGAATGAGAGGATCGAAGTTGGGGTGTCAGATAGAAAAAACATTTTGCTTTATGAGATCCAATTTCAAATTTCAAATACTGGAAAAGTTCTTTCAACAAAAGTTTCCCCATATGGTTCAGAGAGAACAACTTGCACAAATCAAGTGAAATCCCAGGAAGGCAGCGCTCGCCATAACTTGGGAAGAATTCTTTCCACATGGAGTGTTGAGAAAATGGAACCAGCTGCCTTGGGGCTCAGTGAGCTCCCCCTGCCTGGACACACAGTGGTCCAGTTGGTGCTTACAGGGAGTGGCACAGGGGGGATTCCTAAGGTGACAGAAGGGGGTGGCTCAGATGACCTCCAAGGCGTCTATGTTTCTATAAATTCCGGTGATGTTATTGCACATTGGGAATGTTTTGGAGGTTGGAAGATGGTTTCAAAAATGAGAAACTATCACCAGATTTCCCTGGGAAGGACAGAGGGGCAGGTGCCTGAGGGTCTGGGAAGCCGAGAGTGAAGGACGTTTGCCCACACCTGACTCGTGACTGCCTGCTTGCAGTCCTCACCTTGGACTGTATTACGCTACCAGTCCCACGCCCCAGCCTCAGTATTTTCCTTAAAGCCTCTGCACACTTTATGCTTTCCCACCTATTAAGACAATAATAATCAACTAGGATCTGACTGTGAATAACAAACACTACTATAATAGGCGAAGTATCTTGACAAAAATTCCAAATGTTTTTTGTGTCAGGAGACCTTTACTTCTAATATTGCCTTCCTATGGTGGAAAACTTCTGTGGAAAAATGCCTACTTATTTTTAGATAAACGTCAGTCATCTGTAATGTGGGGCCAGCAGAGTGACTAAGTCTGGTTGAATCGTGATGAGACACCGTCACAGAATTGTCCCCTTCATGTCCCGTTCGCCTCTGCGGGAGCAGAACCCAGGATGGGCCCCTCCTACCTTCTGACGGACCTCTACCCAGCAGGAGTCACCGCTATTACTTGTTTATTGAGTACTTTCCCAGGCTAGTTAGCTCCTTAATTGGGAATCTGTCTTCAGGATGTGGTGGGCAGGCACTGCAAAGCATCAGTTGGTAGCATGTGGTGTGACTATTTCTTAACGAGTCTCATTTCCATAAGGCACACAAGAAAACCAGCGGAATGACTTCACAGTCACACCACACACATCGAGAAGGCCCGTGTTTCTTAACACTTCTTTGTGTCATTCTTCTGTCCTGCCGAACAGCTTCACCCTTTGTCTTCCAAATACACTAAGCTCGTGTCTGTGCTGCCTTTGGTCTATTTCAGCTCCCCACTTCTTCTGTGAATCTTTTCTTTCTGGTTTCTCCATCTTAACATACTACCTCTTTTAGGAATTCCAATAAATTTATTTTCTATATATCTAGTACTTAAAATATACTGCCTAATCTCT
>NW_003852434.1:13467045-13470236 GCF_000181295.1 Otolemur garnettii
AACTATTGTGGAAATCAGGAAGCCCAAAGCTTTTCACTGAAAATGCTGCAGTGTCTAACTGTTCGGTCTGGTCTTATCATAAAGGAAGAAATCAAAACATCAAGTTCCAGCAGCACTGATTTCTTAGAAACTAGCTCTGGGTTACTATGGGGTTCTTATGCAGTTTAGTCATTCTTATCACAGATTTCATAATGGCCCTAATAAAAAATGTTGATTTACTGGTAAAGGTCTGACAGTTTTCAGACATATGGGTTAGTTTACATATGACAGGTTGTTAAATTACTGCCCCTCTGGGCTTGAAAAATATAAAACTGTGAAGCACATTTGTGAGTTAAAAAATAGTGTTATCTATCATTTTTAGTCTTCTTAAATCCCCAGATATTTTTTCTACCATTTGTAATAGAGTCTCGTGTTGGAGCAAAAAGCAGTCCGTATTTTACTCTCCTGATTGTCAATGAACATACACCTTTTGCGAAGATCCTCATATTTTTTTTCTGCTCTGCTCTTGTCTCTGCTTCCCCTGCTGGCCCTGAAACAGAAGCTTCTCTTCCCTTCCATTCTGCTGGTGATGCGAATCAAGAGAACTTTGGAAAATCCTTCATTGTCCTGGAAGATTTCTCCCCCTGATGCCCACATTCCTGGGACACAAACACTGTTCCCTTCCCAAGTGCCCTTCAGATACCTACTCACCTCTCGGTCAGCTCGCCACACGTCGTAACAGGCTGCCTGGCTTTGGGACCTGGATAAAACACCATGCCATGGGGCCGGGAACGAGGGAGTTAGTACCCCATGGGTGGGATGACTTTGTCCAGTGGGAAACTGGTGCTGAAAGTGACTGAGTCCAATCCATCCTTCCTTCTTCCTTCCGTGAATTAATTCAAGGTACAGGCCTTTGTTCTGGAACCATCTGCATGACCCACGCACTAGTGAACATACCGTCTGAGCAAATTTCTGGTCTCTTTGCAGCTCTCCCAGGAAAATGCTACACACATTTTCTTGCTTTGTCCCTTTCTTTGCATCATTTCCTTTTTTCTGCATTCTCAAGACCCCAAGTGTGTACCCAAATTAAGTGATAACCCCTTAATCTGTATCTTGGGCTCTGCTTCCTGGAAGACCCAGGCTGAGATGCTCTAGAATAGATCTAAGTACTCAATTTGAATTAAACTCTTTCTCTCCCTGCAGGTCACCATTTCCTCCCATTTGGTAGGAAATGTATTTAGAAAGGAAAATACGTTCAAGAATTATGTTCTCCTTGGGGCAACGTTGACACAATATGAGGAAAATGACAGCAAGGCAAGGATAGCAACAGCAGCAGAGGGCAGAAAAGGAGTTGGCAGGAGATGAGGGTGACGTTGACATCCAACCTTGTCCCTCCAGGGGCAGCCTCAGCCGACCACGGCCCAGTGTTGGTACCAGCTGGGGGTACCCATTTCACCCCCTTATTTTTTTCCAACCCCAAGTTAGATGTGGCCTCTTTTGGACTTGGAAAATGTTCTTTGTGTAGCAAACCTTTCAAGTTTCTGTTTTTCTTCTTGATAATGGAGATGTAATGAGAAAATCCTCCAAATGTTTACAGTTTTTATTCTTAGTGTTGATTAAACTTGAAAACTTTACTAACTGTATTTTCTAGACATTAGAAATAAGAGCTATAATCCAGTTGGTTGTTAGAATTACTAAGATCTGACTTTATCAGCTATATTGTGTCACTGAATCACTTGACCGAGTCAGTAATCCTGACTGACACATATCATAAGCTGAGGACCATGTTGAAAATACAGAGAACCCCATGTGTAGAACACCTCATGCTTCCACTGATCTGCTGAGGCATACTAGCTCCAGATCTTTTTTTAAAACTGTACAAAGAAACAGAATATGGAGACCAATATAGAGGGTTGTCTCAGTAAGTCCTTGATAAAACCACACTGTAGAAAGGTGACATGAGGATATTTATCTGTTGTCATTTATATCATAAACTTATTTTGTACACAGGCAAATAATTTTATAAATATGAAAAAATTTCAATATCCACTTAGGAGAGTGAGAGTCTATTTTTTTTACTAGAGTCATCAGAATTCTTCTGTACTTCTGGTATCTTACAGCTATTATTTTTTGAGAGCCTATCTTGGGGAAGGCTTTTCCTAGGTTAAAAGTACCTGTGCTTTTTCTTTGAGCACATAGGTCAATCTTCACCTCAACCAGGCAAGTTAGGTAGTAGATGTTTCAGTTTATGGAGGAATCTCTGAAGCTCAATGGTTGAGTAACTTAATCATAATCACAAATGTGATTAAAAGGTAGACCCAGGGATCAAATCCAGGGTCTCCATTTGACTCCAAATCTGTCCTTTCCCCATTCATCAGTCCTGTGTTCTTTTGATATTATTTAATATTCCAACGATTTGGTCATGGAATAGTCTTCCAGTGTCTGCCTATATTCATGGGTTGAAAATTTCTCTTTTGTACAAAGCTGGATTTTCTAATGGGACATGGATTGTGGTTCAAGCTTCAAAATAAAAATGATATGGCAGGAAATTACAGGAGGAGAAGTTTGTAATGTATCTAAGACGATGTCCTAAGTCACCAGAGCAGAGATGATGGATTTTGTTTTGTGATAACATTATATTTGTTTTTAAAATACAAAATGCACTTGGCTCTAAAAATGGAAAATTCAGCTCAGAGATGAGGCCACTACAACGTACATGACTGCTTAAGTTGGTCACATAGGATCGTTTTAAGTAGTTGACCCAGCTGGTGTGCTGCTTGCCTCGGCTTTCACAGTGACAGTGAGACAGCGTGTCACATCCTCGCCAGCCGCCTCTTTTGAATGCTTCCATTGTTGAGGCTGACTTCATCCCCGCTGACTGATGGGGATAATGCCCGTAATACATTCTGTCATCATTAACTTGAGAATCTCAAAGTCTGTAAAAGCAAATGGGGCTTTGACTCACTGAAATACACTTGGATTTATTTTCTTCTTTTTCTTAAATGTTAGGAGTGGAGTTGATCTTTAAAAACTGTCCTCAGGACACAGGGACACAATTTCTAATGACTTAGCAAATGCAGCTAAGGACATTATTTCACTTTGGTTTTATTGCTTCAATGCGTCTGAGAAATTCTCCTGGTTATACTAAGCAGGGAGGTGTGGATATTAGGCTGAATGAAAGAATCCAAAAGCGAAAAAGAATGTGAACTATT
>NW_003852434.1:13470780-13472133 GCF_000181295.1 Otolemur garnettii
TGGATGAATGACCACTTGGACAAATGGTTCCCCTGAAATGGCATGCCTTGAAAGCCACTAAACTTTTCTGTCTAAAACTTCAAATGTAGGCTTGATGCACTCTGCAGAGGGATGTTTCCAGAGAGTTCAAAGTGGCTTGGTGGAAAATTCTAATACCTTTAGGGTTCTTAGTATTTTGAAATTTAATATAATCACATTTGAATGGAAATCTGTTTTTCATAGCTGAGCATCATACTTCCCTTCATTTTCTCTAAGATACAGTTCAGAATTCCACCAATAAAGACAACGATCTTTTTATAATGTATGTTCCTCTAAAAGTTCTTCTTTCATTTGGTTTTCATGAACTGGACCATGGGGTCGGCAGGGAACCTGTGATCTCAGCTTTTCTTGAGGAAAAACGTCAGGATAATTTCTTCATTAGGTCAAGGTCATATATTAAATTAATAACTGGGTCTAGTGATTCTTCTGCATGATAATAGTACTTGCCATAAATATTTTTTAAGAAGTCAAACTGAGCCTTTGAGGCTACACTATTGATTCAAATTAAAGCAACACATTTAGCAATGTAAGCTATATTTTGCATTAAAATATGTGAAATAGGTTGGAGAGAATCGCAGTGGTTCTTAACCTGGAACCCCCAATCCCCAAATAACCCAACTGAGATACTTGCAAACATCTGGGCACTTTCAATTGTGACAACTCAGGAGTAGGGGATGAGGGGAGATGGATGCTACTGGAATCTATCAGGAGTAGGGGATGGAGGGGAGATGGATGCTACTGGAATCTATCAGGAGTAGGGGACGGAGGGGAGATGGATGCTACTGGAATCTATGAGATGCTTTTTGATATCCAACAACATACAGCCTCCCACAAGAAAGAATTATTTAACCCCAAATGTCAATAGCATGAAGGTTAAAAACTGCATGGGATGTTTCCCATTCATTCTGAAGCAGAATGTGCTTTCTTGAACAATGAAGTGAGTTGTGTAGCATAGAGGACTCCTTCAAGTTCTGATTCTCCAAAGAGTTTTCATTCTCTTGTGAGAGCAATATTAACCCAAACGGCTAGCTTTGCAGCAGAGGCCCTGCCTCTCAGGCCAAACTGCCTCCTCTTCTGCCTTTATTGGTGATACGGATGTGCCTGTGGCCTTTCTTCTCCTCCTTAGGTTTTTTACTGCCAATGTCTGTGACACTTACAAACAAAACCAACCCTCTTTTTTTCCTCTGTATATCATCAAATCTTCTCCCTCCCTTTTTCAGCCCAACATATTTGAAGAGTAAACTACAATTATTTCTACGTTCCTCATAACATGAAATCTAATGCACACATTTTAGACTTATCTTTAGTTCTGTC
>NW_003852434.1:13473321-13481355 GCF_000181295.1 Otolemur garnettii
GACCTTCATCACTTGCCACAAATCAGGAAAGGTTACTGATGGGTATCTGGCCAGTTTTCCAAAGGGCTTTTTCATTGGCCTTATAAAGTCAACCTTAATTCCTTAACACAGTCTGGAAATGCTATTCCAGCCAAAGCCTTGGCCATGTTAGGCTTGCAACCAACCTGGCCGCATGGGATTCTGCCTCAGTTTCTTACAAGTATGCCTGCACAAAGTCTTTTCACTGCTCTCTCTCAAACGGCATTTTTGGCCAGAGGCATAGAGGTGTTTCGCCTGTACCCAACACTGAATTTCTCTCTATGCCTCACCTGCTTGTCTTCCCATATCTCTTGTATCTTTGCGACTGTGACCACAGTTCCATTACCCAGGCACAAACTCTGGGGTCATCCAGACTCTCCTTTTTATTTTTCACTTTCTGCCCCATCCCACGGGTGACAGGCCTTTTATATCTTATGCTGTGAATGTCGCTTATATTCCTTCTGCACAGCCAGTGCTACTGCCTTGGTTCAGATGTGTCTGAGTCACTCATACTGGAATTAAAGTAACTTTTTCAGATTTGGGGAGGAAAATGTGATTATACTGCTTCTCATTTAAACCTTTTTTTTTCTTTTCGCAGTTTTTGGCCAGGGCTGGGTTTGAACCCACCACCGCCAGCATATGGGGCCAGTGCCCTACTCCATTGAGCCACAGGCACTGCCCCTCATTTAAACCTTTTCAGTGACCCCAACTTAACTGCAAAACAGAATCCTAAGTAACCTGGCCCATCACAGCCTCCACCCACCCTCCAAACAAGCTGGACAAGTTGTGTTACTTCATGCCACGTCTTTTTACCAGGTGGCCCTTTTGTTTATCTCAAATTGTCCCTTTGGACAATTGGTTAACTACAATTGTACTTGGTTAACTACAAGCTTATTTATCATTTTCTTAAAAATTATTTTATTTTCTAATAAAGTAATAAATATAAATAGATTTTTAAAAAAAAATAAGGCAGTTCTTAAAAATTCATAACAACAAACAGCAGATCTTTGCGTCATAACTTGCTGCCTCTCCACCTCCCCAGAGGTGAGCACTTTGACTCCTGTGGGCCATTCTTTCCCTGGTCACCTCTGATTGCTACATAACTTCCTTACAATGCGACCTCTTGACTTGCCAGGTTGAGACTGTTTCTTTTCTCCCAGGCCCTCTCTGGGTTTGGGGCTCTGGTCTGGCTGGCTGGTCTTCCCAGAGGCCCTGCCTCCTCTTTTTGCCAACTGAGACCAGCATGGGGAGTGAGGCTTAGCAGAAGAAACCTGAGCCACAGCTCCCAGACGAGACAGGATTTCGGTGGACTGTGTCAGGGGAATTAGAGAATATGGGTTAAATTATAAGTGGCAGCAGAAGGAGTACAACCAGACCACAAATTGTATAGTTTGTGTTGAACCATGTGTTCTTTTAAAAATAAACTTAATTTACTTTTTATAATAACTCTGAGAAGGAGCAATTGCCATCTTCAGGTTGCAAATGTTGACTCTCCATGAGATTTAGAGAAAATCCATTAGAGCAGATTATCTCTGGAACTAAGGCTCTGACTCTCCCCCACAGAGAAAGCCCATATACGAGAGTTGAGAAATGAATTAAACATGTTTTATTATGTGTTTATTATGTTTTTTATGTGTTTATTCATTATGTTTTATTATTTTACATGTTTTATTATTTTCCAATAGGAATTGCTACTGGGATTTTTGAATGTTAGGGATTTTTTATTTGTTGGTCTGTAGATTTATCCATTCATTCTTTTAACATTTACTGAATATCCATCATGTTCTGTATCGAATACCGGGAGTGGAAGAGGAGTAATCCACAAGCCCTCCGCCAGAGCAGCTCTGCGGGATTGCTTCTGTTTGTTCTGAGTATGCAGGGAGGGGAGGATGCCGGGAAAAAAGTGTAAGGAATTTGAAAGTTTAGTGGGCAAACTGCAATTTCAGAAAGAAAAATTGAGTCATTCATTTTCTTGTTACAACAAACAAAACAAGCTTGGAGAAAAATTAGAAAGTAGAAATAAGGAAAATTAAGAGAAAAGTCTCCCCTAACCTGTGTAACTCTATTTACTCACTTCTTTGATTATTGATGTGGATAGCTTTCTAAGATTATCACACATACACAGACACCCCCCCCCATACACACAGATGGTACTGTCATTGGCTATTCTGTGATCTGCGTTCTTATTTAGGAACATATAGAAATGGTCTGTTAATGTTAACCATTATTTTTAATGGCTTAATAACATTTTATTGCATGAAGATAGCTCAATATATTCAATCAATCCTCCATTGTCAGGTATTTAGGTAATTGCTAATTCATTTTTTGCAGTTTTTGTCTGGGGCTGGGTTTGAACCCGCCACCTCTGGCATACGGGGCCGGCACCTTACTCCTTTGAGCCACAGATAACTCGTGCCATTTTGTAGCTAAATCTTTTCATATATTCTAAATTATTTTTAAGGAAGAATTACTAATAACGTAATTACTGGATTTAAGGATTAGTACTTTTTAAAGTTTTTTTTTGATTTTATGTTCTATATAGCGTCAAATTATCCTCCCAAACAGCAGTACGAATTTATCCACACCCAGTGGATTTGAGTTTCTGTCTCTCTTCACTGTCTCCAATAAGAGGCACCATCTCTTCTGTTAAGAAAAGTATTTTCCAATCCAATAGGTAAAAGACCCTTCTGAGAACTCCTGACCTCTGAACTTGGGGGCGACTACTCTTTTGGTGCAGTGCCTTACTTTGTGTGATGGTTAGCCAGCCGGCTGATGGTTACCTTTAGCCCCTCGAGGGTCGAGTATGTGTCACTCACCTGCGTGTTCCTGAACTGAATTGAACTAGAGAAACAATTGACCAGCTGTGCAAGTCTCAGTATAACCAGTGGGCAGGTTATATTATTCCTGTCGGTTGCACAATAATGAATAATTTTTGTTGAGCCCTGATCACTTGCCAGGGCTGTGCTGAGTGCTTTGCATACGGATGTGGCAAAAACAAGTCTGAACGCAAGGCCAGCTAATTCCCAAGCCATCTTTCTTTTTCTCCTCTCCTTTCCTCTTCCCTATCTCCTATCTTTTTTTTGTATCACACACATTATAAACATATACAGACTAAAGAGAGCATTGTAATGGACCTCAATACACCCACCACCGAATCTGAGCGATTATCAGCGTGTGTCCAGTTGTGTTTCATCTGTCTTTCCTTCCCCCCTTGTGTCCTCCTGTCCATGTTACATTATCTTAAAGAAAATCTCAGATGCATCAATTTTATTAATAATTATTTATGTATCTCTAAGAGGTAGGCACTCTTTTTTTGGAACCCAAATCACAATACAATTATCATTTTTTAAAACCTTTATGGCAACTCCTCAATGATATCTCATGTCCAGTGTCAAATTTTCCTGATTTCCTCAGAATTAACCTTTTGCAGTTGGTTTGTTTGAATTAGGATCCGCACCAGGACTTGCGCTGTAACCTGAACCATTCTGATCACAAGACATATTCCTGTCTCCCTTAGAAACA
The DNA here is from genome assembly GCF_000181295.1 of Otolemur garnettii. Classification (NCBI taxonomy): domain Eukaryota; kingdom Metazoa; phylum Chordata; class Mammalia; order Primates; family Galagidae; genus Otolemur; species Otolemur garnettii. The sequence continues at coordinate 13,476,862 of NW_003852434.1, forward strand.
TGAGTCCTGTCCTTCTCGGGTACAGATAGCTGGAGGACATAACATTTGTAAAGGATTCTCATGGATCAAATATCTAATTTATATCCTCCCAGGAAGAAGTGCATTCCGTGGTTGATACCTGGGAAATACCTGATCTATACAGAATGGGAAAGCTACTTTGCCACGAGGGTTCACCCTTCACTCTCCCTGGAAATCCACATGACAGTGACATAGTGGCTGGAACTCAGTCCTCTACTTTCCTGCTTTTGTGATAAATGAGGCTCCTTCACAAGCTCTGGCCAACTCTCCTTCCATAAGACGCATGGTTGTATATGCAGGGTGGACATAAAATTCATGTGCAATATAAAGTTACAACTATTTTAAATTGTGCACAAACTTTATATCCACCCTGTGGACACAAATGGATCATGATTTTGCTCTTTTCACAATGGGGTCATGATCTTGATAGAACATTCACACTAAGCAATGGTCCAAGTTTTCATGTTTGCTTTTGTTCTGTTTTGAACTTGAAGGTCTGGTGATCCTCCATGGTGTGGCTGCAGATGGGAATTCAACCAGAAGTCCGGAAATTAATGGCCTCCTCTGCGGAGGTCCCAAGGAAAACTGTGCAGGTGATGTTTAACTAGCTTCATGTTCACTCTTGGGAAGCTGATCTCTCTGAATTTTTATCTTTTGGTGATGACAGTAGCCATAACACTAGGTAGTTACCTGCACACCCAGACACACGAGGCCCCTCTGGGTGCCCTGCCCTCAGCATTGCATTCTCCCCTCACAAGAGCCCTCTGAGCTGGGTCTCAAGGGGAGGCCGATGAAGAACAAGTAAGTTGCCAAAGTTCACACAGCTGGTGACAGCAGATCTGGGGTTCAAGCTCTGGTCTTTCCACTTCTAGTGCCTCCACTCTTAACTGCTACACTGTTTTGGGCATCAAGGATGTGTGCTCCAGGCTCTAGGATGTGATATCTGGGACTAGATTCGTGGACAGTTGGCATATTCTGTTCAAATTTTAATTCATTTTTTAAAATTCTATACTAAAGGAAGGGAAGAAGGCGAGGATTTTATATGTTTTAGTTTGGAGATAGTTGAAATAATGTTCTCAAAGTTATTAGCACAGGGCAGAGATTTGCCTCAGGAAAGGGTGGGATAGAAAGGGTGGGATAGTAAGTGTTTAAGGCTTTGTTAACGACGCAAAAGTCTGTTGCCACCACTCAAGTCCCCCACGGTGCAGTGACAGTAGTCCTAGAGGCTGCGTAAATGAATACACTTGGCTGTGTTCAAACAGCAGTTCACGTAAGGAAACAGGCTGGGGGCCAGATTTGGCCCTTGGACCCTCATTTGCTGATCCCTGGCCTAAGGCTCAGTTTGTTCTGTATAGATTATATGGTCTGGTCTTCTCCACGCGTTGTTTCTGATTTGAAAAAAACAAAAACAAAGCGCCAGCCAATGACAAAAGAAGCGTGGAGTGGAGAAGTGCCTCCTCTCTTCCCAGGAGCTTCTCCAGCTGGAAGCCTGGTGACTTGGTGTGAAGGGCCCCTTTCCTGGCACCCTGGGGAAGCTGTGCCCGAGCCAGGAACATGCTGAGCCAGCCATCCTGACGTGAGTCACCAGTTCCAGCCCGTCTTCCCCTTTCTCCCATCACAGAAGTGGGTGGTCTGGAAGGAGCTTGTGGGCTGTAGGGTCCAGTGGTGCCTTAGGTCATGTTTGTGTGGGTCTTGCCTTTGGTGAAAGGGAGCAGGACAGAGCCAACTTTATGTGTGCATGTGTTTTTCTTCAGTCTGGCTCCAAATGTCTTAAATGATGGCATTTTCCACATTTCCCTTGGGAAATTATTCCATAATCTGATGACTGACAAATGTTCAAAATCTTCCTCCTCATCATTTTAAATGTGATTTCTAATTTTATTTTTCTTGTGGTAAGAATGTTTAGCACCAGATCTACCCTTTCAGCAAGTTTTAAAGTGGATAATACAGTGTTGTCAAGGATAGACACAACGACACAGCACTTCTCTCTAATTTAGTCGTCTCTCAGAATTGAAACTTTATACTGGAAGAGCGATTCTCCGTTCCCATTCCCCAGACCCCTGGCAGCTACCATCACTACCTGCTTCTATGAATTTGGCTACATCAGATACCTTGCATAATTTGGCTTGTAACAGTCTTATTTAATTTAGTACAAGTCTTATTTAATTTAATACACCCAAGTTTGGTTGGGTGCCTGTAGCTCCTTGGTTAGGGTGCTGGCCACATGCTCCAGGGCTGGTGGGTTCGAACCCAGCCTGGGCCTGCTAAATAACAACAACAACAACAACAACAACAACCAAATAGCTGGGTGTTGTGATGGGTGCCTATAGTCCCAGCTACTTGGGAGGCTAAGGCAAGAGAGTTGCTTGAGCCCAAGAGTTTGAGGTAGCTGTGAGCTATGACGCCATGGCACTCTACCAAGGATGACAAAATGAGACTCTGTCTCAAAAAAAAAAAAGTCTTGCAATCCATCCATGTTCTCACAAACAGCAGGATTTCCTTCATTGTTAATTAAGGCTGAATAACATTTTATTGAACCACATTTTCTTTATCCATTAATCTGTCAATAGACACTTGGGTTGTTTCCACTTTTGGCTTTTGTGGAATAATGCAACAATTAACACAGGAATGCAAATAATCTCTTTGAAATCCTGATTGTATTTTATTTTTTGATAAATACCCTGAAGCGGTATTGCTGGATCCTATGGTAGTTCAGTGTTTATTTACTTACGTCTTTTGAGGAGCATCTATACTGTTTTTCTTAGCTGCTTCACCATTCACATCTCCACCAAGTGTACAAGTGGCCCAGTCTCTCCACTTGTTGCATTTTTGATAGTTGCAATCCTGCTCAGTCTGAGATGGTACCTTGTGGATTTGACTTGCATTTCCCTGGTTATTCTGATGTTGAGCATCTTCTCATGGGCCTGTTGCATTTTTGTAAGTTTTCTTTGAAAATTTTCTATCTAACCATGTTTTGAATGGGTTATTGAGTTGTAAGAGTTCCTAACATATTTTAGGTGTTAATTTCTTAGCAGATGTATGATTTGAACTCATTTTCCCCTGCTCTGTAGGTTTTCTTTTTCTCTGTTGATGGTGTCCTTGGCTGTGCAGAAGGCACTCTGTTTGATGTAGAGCCATTCCTTATCTGTTTTTTGCTTTTGTTGTCTGTGTTTCTGCTGTCCCATCTCAGAAATCATTACCAAGACCAATGTCCAGAGCTTTTCCCCGTACTTTTTCTCACAGGAATTTTATAGTTTTAGGTCTGACATTTAGATCTTCAATCAATTTTGAATGACTTTTGTTAACTCACCCTTATGGTTTAAGGGTCTGATATCATTCTTTTGCATGTGGATATTTAGTTTTCAAACACTGAAGAGAACAATTTCCGTATCATGTATTATTGGTGCCCTCCTGAATATCAGTTGACTGTATATGCACAGGTTTATCTCTGGGCTCTCTGTTCTGTTCTATTGGTCCACATGTCTGTTTTTATACCAGTGCAATACTGTTTTAATTACCATAGCTTTGGAGTGTAGTTTGAAATCAGGAAGTGTAGTACCTATAGCCTTGTTCTTGTTCCAGATTATTTTAGCTATTTGGGAATTTTCTGTGGTTACTTATGAATTTTAGAATTATTCCTATTTTTATAAAAATGAGTCTTTAGAATTTTAGTAAGGATTGCATTGAATCTATAGATAACTTTGGGTAGTCTGGGCATTTAATAATATCAAATCATTCAATCCACTAACACGGGATGTCCTTCCATTTATTTATGTCTTCTTTAATTTCTTTCATCATTGTTTCATAGCTATCAGTGTACAAATCTTACATTTATTTAGTTAAATTCATTCCTAAGTATTTTGTCCTTTTTGATGCTATTATAAATGATCTTGTTTTCCCTTTCAGGTAGTTTGAAGTTAATGTATAGAAATGCAAATGATATTTTCATGTTGATTTTGTATCCTGAAACTTTACTTAATTCATAAAATACAGTAGAACCTCTTAACCATTTCCCTACACTGGCCACCTCCTTAAGTTGGCCTAATTTTCATGGACTGTGCATACACCACATGTACTTAGTGGAAGACTGACCTCTCTATACTGACCACCTCTGTAAGTTGTATCTTGATTACTTGGACTGTGACACACAATATTAATTCACCCTCCATAGCTTGACCAATTGAGTCTATTCTTCACCAAGAGGTAGAAGGTGTGGGCTTTGCCCCTTAGTTGTATTATTTTTTCTTTAGTATAAGTTTTTATTTTTATGCTTTACCATTAGCATATGTTGGATTAGGCTGGACATCCTACTTTTATCATGTGTTGCAGAAATTTTTTTTCAAGGTGAAGGACTGGTCTGAATTGTAGGTACATCCTACAGTTACTGAAAATTTTTACAGTTAATTAAGACATGATGGCCCAAAGAAAGAACTCAGAGAGCTGACATTGAAGGTCATGTTTGATCTTCTCTGTTTT
>NW_003852434.1:13481556-13484620 GCF_000181295.1 Otolemur garnettii
ATTCCGGGTGGCAGATTGTGAAAAGGACATTGAATTTTGTCAAATGCTTTTCATGCCTCTCTTAGGATGATCATGTAATTTTTGTCCTTTTTGGTGTTAATGTGGTATAACAATCACATTGACTCATTTATTTTTATGTTGAGTCATCCTTATATTCCAGAGATAAATCTCACTGGTCATAGTATATGATCTTTTTATTTTGCTTTTGGGATGGATTTTCTGGAATTCTGTTGAAAATATTTGCATCTATGTTCATTAGGAATATTGGCCTGTTCTTTTCTTTTCTTGTAATGTCTTTGTTTGGCTTTGGCATCAGGGTAATGCTGACCTTATAACATGACTTTGAAAGTGTTTCCTCATCCTCAATGTTTTATAAGCATTTAAAAAATATTGACATTAAGTATTTAAATACTGGCAGAATTCACCAGGGAAGCCATCTGGTCCTGGGCTTTTCTTTGTGAAGATTTCTGATTACTAATTTAATCTTATTAGTTATAATTCTATAGTGTCTAGTCTCTAGTTCATTTACTTTCACTCTATTCTTTTTTTATTTATGTCCTTCTACTAATTTTGGCCTTATTTTGTTCTAGTTGCAATAATATAGGATTCTGTATTTTCCGGTATATTTATCTTTACCCAAGAATTTTATACTTTCTTATTCTTTTATACTACTATTTAGCATTCTGTTGTTTCAGCTGGAAAACCTCCTTTTAATAATTCTTGTATGTTAGATTTGGTGGTGCTGAAATATTTCAACTTTTTTTTGTAGGGAACAGTATTTATCTTTTCTTCATTTTTGAAGGACAGCTTTTCTGGGTATACTATTTTTGGTTGGAAGAGTTTTTGCTTTCAGCACTTTGAATATTCAGTCATGTGCCACATAATGACAGTTTTGGTCAATGACAGACCACATATACAATAGTGGTCCCATAAGATTATAAAGCAGCTGAAAATTTTCCTATTAATAGTGTCCTCTGAGCCATTGTTAACATTATAACATAATGCATTACTCGTTGGTTGTAGTGATACTGTTGTAAACAATCCTACTGTACTGCTAGTTGTATAAAAAGTCTAGCAAATAATATTATATACAACACATAACACTTGGTAATGATCATAAACAATTGCTATTAGTTTATTTATTTGTCATGCTATATAATTTATTATTATGTTAGAGTGTACTCCGTTAGAAATAAAAAAAATATAGTAATAGTAAAACATCCCCAGGCAGGTACCTCAAAAAGTATTCCAGAAAAGAGCATTGCTATCACAGGACATGATGGTTCCATGTGTGTTATTGCCCAAGAAGAGCTTCTAGCAGGACAAGATGTGAAGGCGAAGACGGTGCCATCGATGGTGCTGACTTTGTGTGGGCCTTGCCAATGTGTATGGTTATGTCTTAGCATTTTAACAAAAATATTTTAAAGGTAAAAAAATAAAAATTTATAAAAATTAAAAAAGCTTATAGACTAAGATATAAAGAAAAAATATTTTTTATATAGCTGTATAATGTGGTCAGGTTTTAAGCTAAGTGTTATTACAAAAGACTCAGAAAATTTAAATAGTTAAAAATTTTATAAAGTAAAAAAGTTATAGTAAGCTAAGGTTAATTTATTATTGAAGAACATAACTTTTTGAAATAAATTTAGTATAGCCTAAGGGGACAGTGTTTATAAAGCCTACAGTAGTTGAATAATTTCCTAGGACTTCACTTGCACTCACCACTCACTCGCTAAGTCACCTAGAGCAACTTCCCGTTCTGCAAATTCCATTCATGGTGAGTGCCTTACACAGGTATCCCATTTTTTATCTTTTATGCCATATTTTTGCTGTATCTTTTCTATATTCAGATATGTTTAGACATAGAAATACCTTCCTTTGTGTTATAATTGCTTACAGTATTCAATTCAGAAACATGCTATGTAGGTTCATAGACTGAGTAGAGGTCATAGAGGTACCTTCTAATGCAGATATATAGGAGACACCATCGAGGTTTGTGTAAGTGCGCTCTATGATATTTACACGATGATGCAATTGTCTACTGATGCATTTCCCTGTCTTTAAGTGATGCACAACTGTGCACCATCTGCTCCTTTCTGGCCCACAAGGTTTCTCCTGAGAAATCTGCTGACAGACTGATCGAGAGTCTCTTGTACATGAAAAGTCATTTTCCTATTGCTGCTCTCAAAATTCTCTCCTTATCTTGGACTTTAAACAGTTTGATTACAACTGTATCTCAGTGTGGATGGATTTCTTCGGGTTTATGTTACTTGGGAACAGCTGGGCCTTTGGATCAGGATGTCCATTTCTCTCCCTAGATTTTGAAAGTTTTCAGCCATTTTTTCTGCCGTTTTCTCTGTCTCTCTCTCTCTCTCTCTTTTTTTTTTTTTTTGCAGTTTTTGGCCGGGGTTGGGTTTGAACCCACCATCTCCAGCATATGGGGCCGGTGCCCTACTCCTTTGAGCCACAGGCACCACCCTCCCTGTCTCTTTTCCCTTTAGGACCTCAATAAGATGTGCACTGGTCTGCCTGCTGGTGTTTCATAAGTCTTGTAAACTTCTTTACTTTTTTAAGTTAGTATGTTGTTCTTGCTCCTTTGATTGTATAATTTCCAGTGATATGGATTCAAGTTTGCCAGTCTTCTCTGCTGCACGACAGAGTCTGCTGTGGAAATCCTTTAGGAATTTTTTTAGTCTAGTTATGGTATTATTTAGCTTCAAAAAAATTTTTTTTATTTTAGAAATATTTTCTATCTCTTTGTCAAAACTTTTTAGTTTATGCATGCATTGTCTTATTGTCCTCACTGAGTATGTAGATGCTGGTTATTTTGAATTCTCTGTCAAGAAAATTATGTATTGCCATTTTAGTAAGATTGATTTGTCTTGCTCCTTTGTTTATGACTCATTTATTTGTTTCTTCATGTGTTTTGTTTTTTCGTTTTTGGCTCTTTGTGTTGGTATCTGTGCATTAGAGAAGACAGTATTCCAGTATTCATGGACTGGCCTTATACAATGGGTCAAATTGGGTCAAATTTTCTCTGTGTTAAAAGTAGATGTTGTTTTTA
>NW_003852434.1:13485180-13497351 GCF_000181295.1 Otolemur garnettii
TCCATGCTCCTTCCCTTTCTCCTTCTTTTCCTCTTTTCTTTCTTGCCTTTTTCCTTCTTTCCTTTGTCCAGTCTTTCCTTCCTTCCTTTGACATTTTATTATAGTTTTACGCACCTAGGACACAGAAACCACATCATCACTAATAGCTACACTTTTCACAAAGAAAAAAAAATAGCATCTGTGACCTGTCAGCCTCCGGCCCTGTGCCAAGTGCCAGTTGTTTTGCAGGTAGCCATTCATCTGATCCTCAGTGGTGCGTCTGTTGTCCCTCCCGCAGAGGAAATGGAGGCACAGAGAGATGAGGTGACTTGTCAAGGTCACACAGTGAGCAGAATAGTGACAATGAATGTGGAGGGGACGTATCCAGATGCATATTGTTAATCCTGCGAGACTGATATGGGAAGATCAAAATGGGGAACATGTGAGAAAAATCCTAAAAGGGTAATTATTTGAAAGTAAAGTCCAGACGAGGTCAGTAGGTTCTTGAAAGAGAGATTAACATGGAGCAGGAATAGGTGTCCTCTGTTGAGTGTGCAAGTGTCACAAGTCACTTAAGACTGGGTTTGGAACCTACCGAGTGAAGACATGGAGCAGAGGGTCCTGAGGAGCGTTCCTGTTTCTAACTGATTATGTAATTTTCCTCTTGTAAGCACTTTGTTTGTAGTGTGTCACCTTCCTGACTTGACTGAGGCGTTCATTCACTCTGCTACTGGTTAGGGTAGTAGCACGCCACGCAGCTGGCTCTGTTCTGGGTGCGAGGAACGCAGCAGTGAGCAACGTGGTCAGAGACGGGGTCTGGGTCGGAACACAGAGGGAGGAGAGGTAACGGGGCGGGGCGGGGGCGTCATGTCGAACTTCACCAAGGATGATACGGCCTCAGATTTTACTCTGGGAGAGTTTTAATGGCATTATTTAGTTTATATGTGCAGATTGATGGTTAAGAGGGCACAGGCAGAAGCAAGGAGAGACTGGTCAGGGGTTTTGCTATGGTGACCACTTCCTGCCTGGAGAGCTGTCAGGCTCAGACCAGGGAACTGGAGCTGGCAGGATGGTTCTGCGTCCATTCTGAATGAGTTGGACGTACAGCTAGAGAAAGAAATCAAGATGACTCCAAGACTTTCAGCCTACGTAACAGAAAGAATAGATATTACATTCTAAAATAAGGAAAGACCAGGTTTGAAAGGGGGGAAATCAAAATTCTATTTTGGAAGGATTACATTGAAATTCCAGTTAAGTCATATTCCAGGGGAGATGTTAGTTGGACATTTGCAAAGAGGGAAGATAGCTGGAATGGAAACTAAATGCAGAAATTGTTGTCCAAAGATGTGCTGAAAGACAGAAGACTTGGGGAGATGGCCCGGAGAAAGTGTAGAGGGGAGAAAGGCTGGGAAAACAGTGGGCCCTGATGCAGAATTCTGGAGGCTGAGAGAGGTGAGCACAAACCAGCAGAGGAGAACCAGCCAAGCAGAAATCACACACGTGTGAATTCCACCATGCCCATTCTTAAAAACAAAAGCAAATAAAAGTTTTTCTCCTGTTCATTGATCTTTGTTTTCCTCCAGCCAGGAAAATTTTTAAACACATTCAAATGTGCTCACAGTTTAACATTGATTCTTTTCTTTTTAATGGATAGAGTGAAAAAGTGCAGTTCTATGTGAAGGCCCAGCCCTGCGAGCTCAGAAGTGGTTGGCAGGGCCCTCCCGGCATCTCTCTCCCCATCCCAAATACAAGTAAATCCTAGAAGCTCAGAAAGCTTTCACAAGTAGGCCTGTGAGATGCAACCTCCCGTGTCACTGTTCTGTAGGAAATTTCCGTGGATGTCAGACAAATGGGAATTCTCAGTCATAATACATTTCTGATTTGTTATTGCTTCAAGGGCTCTGCAAATTTACATTCCCCTCAGTTAGAGAGACAATAGGTAAGATAAGAAAAGAATAACTTTTTACAATATAAAAATTCCTTCTGCACATTTTGGCTTAAGAAGGTTATGAATTGAGGAAATCTGTACTGGGAAGATGCCTGGACACCAAGGAGCAGAAGCCCAAGGCCCAGGGCTCTGCTGTAGACCAGGAAGAAACTTGCCTCCAAACTCCCTGCCACCCTGTACGCTGTCTCTTCTGTACTATTCTTTTTTTAGGTCAGATATTTGTGTGGGAAGATTAATTCATATTTATTTGTTTTCCTTTCTCTCTCTCCTTATTAACACATTGGGACTCCTATTTCGGCATTTAGCATTCCTCTTTAAATCTGTTACATGGAGATTTAACTATGTCTACCTATGGGGCTAGCTGTATTAGGAGATTAAGGCCACTGTAATAAATATTTTAAAATGGCATTGGAATAATAATTGTAGTATAGATTGCTCTTAAAGCTGACTTCAGAATAATTGCTAATATTAATGTCATTTACAAAATCATTAAATGGTTTTATAATGGGTACTGTTACATAGGCAAAATTTTATAAAATTAAGCCTAATGTATCCATTCTGAAGAGTTTTAATCACAAAGGCATCACTAGGCCTCCTCTGTCTTGAGATTGGGATTCATATAAATGGAGACTAAGGAACCATCTGTGTTTAACCAGAGCATTCACCAGACTGAGGCAGACTCTGTATGGACACTAAGTCCCTTCGGGGTCTGTTGCATCCCCCACTTAGGGATGTCTTGGCTATTGTCTGACCATCCTCCTGGCCCACGCTGGATGACCACTCCTCATCTAACCATCCTCCTGGGCCACACTGGATGACCGCTCCTCCTCTGACCATCCTCCCAGCCCATGCTGGATGACTGCTCCTCATCTGACCGTCCTCCTGGCCCATGCTGGATGACCTCTCCTCACCTAACCATCTTGCTGGCCCATGCTGGATGACCACTCCTCATCTGACCATCCTCCTGGCCCATGCTGGATGACCACTCCTCCTCACCTAACTGCCAGTTTGATCTAACAAGCATGTCCTTCTTTTCAATCCCTTTTGCAAACTCTTGGAATTAGCTTTTTACACACATTGTCCTGTGGTAACCCTGATGGTTCCTCACTTAATTGGCTTCTAGAGTTTTTGGACTATGGTGTCCTGTGAAGAGAGTGAGACCTGTTACCTGTGGTGGCCCTCCACGTGAGAGGTTTTGTTGTGTCCTGGCCCACTAGTAGATGAAGTTTCCCAGTGAAATTATGTGGGACAGTCTTCACCCCCAGGGGATTGTTTTGGTTCTGGGAATGTGGGTTGGAAAGGGTAAGGTGGGAGGGAGAAATCAACTAAATCCTCCCACTCCTGGGATCAGGGGAATCTTCCTGGCTGCTACATTTTCAAGACTTTGTCTTTCACTTCTCAACAGAGAAACACAACCCTTGGGACTGATCGTTCTTCCTCATACAATTCACTTTTCCTGCTTCCTGGTAAACATCTCTGGAGTGGAAGGGTGGATTTTCCCCCTGCTTGCTCTATAACATCATCAACGGCAGAGAATGTAGGTTTCACAGTTGTTCAGTTTTCAGATGACGTGACCTTGATGAATACTGGGTGAAAAGGAACTGCTCCCGCTCTGGAGGGAGAATGCCGTTAAGCTCCCACGTCCACGGGAGACAAGGAGGCCAGCCCATCTGTTATTTTGTAGAGTTTTTTTGGTGGTGGTTATGTGTGATTTATTTTTCTTTCAGCTTTTAAAGTTCCATAGAGAAATCACTGGGCATTTTCTGCCTAGTGGCATGGAAAGGTTTTTAAATCTAAACAACGCCGGGAGGACTGAAGAGCAGGTTTATTTGGCAAAGGAGGGACTCTGTGAGCCATCAAAAGAGGACCCGGCAACGCTGCCCTGGCACAGATTTGTGCTGCGCCGATGAACTGAGCCTGACCAAATCACTGCTGCCAGCAGCTGCTGGCTAATTTGTTTTTCAGTATCGTACTCTGCGTGGAGTTCATTAAAAGTCTGGGTGCACTTAAAGGGGCGCAGCGTCTAGAGGAGTTAGTGAAGGTTAGGGGTGCAGCCAAGTGATTTATATTTAAAGGCAGGGATGCTTTGCAAAGCAGGAGAGGCCTTTCTGGCTCAGGCTAGATCTGTCCTTATACCTGGCTGAGATCATATCCTTGCCCTCCACTCCCCCAGCTCGGCCCACATGGCGCGTGTCTGCAGGGGTCAGACTCCGTGGTGCTCATCCCCCACATCTCCCTATTCTAATCCAGCCTGTATTCCCATCCAATATGGGGGTTGAATGCTTTGCAATTCAAAGTGCTTTCATACACACTATTTAATTTCTTGTGTAAGAAACATCCTCCGCTCGCTCCTGCCTTGTGTTACCAGTGTAAACACTTGAGCCTACCGGCCTCGGAGGATGCTGGGTTATGTTCACAGCCATGGCCCCTCCATGGCCCTTTCGTTGCAGTTGAATCCCCCCTCATCTCTGCACTGGGTCCCCTTCATGGCCCTTCCGTTGCAGGTGAATCCCCCCTCTCCTCTCCACTGGGCCTGTGTGGTCCTCACCCCATGTCCCTGTCCTTGATGGTCTCCATCTCTTGACTGCTTTCTTACCTCTTCCTAATATCTACACTTCCCAGAAATTTTTTTCTTTGATTAGGTAAACACTCTTCATACTCTAGTAAGATGGATTTTAGGACTGCCAAGATTTTCAGAAGTCTAGAATCAACCCATTTGTGCGAACCTTACTCTCACAGGAACTTTGCTAAGAACTTCCACATATATGTCCTATTTGCACCGCTTACCAGCCCTTCAAGGTGGATGTTATCATCTTCAGTTTCCAGGCGAGGAAACAAAGGTTCAGACAGCATGAACAGCTCAGACCCATGCAGCTCCTGAAAGGCAGAGCCTAAGATCAAGCACAGATTTCCTTCCTCCTAGTCCAGGGTTCCTTCCACAGTTTCCAGGTACTACAGCTGTTACCTGGTGACTGTGGTGGTTGTTGTTACTGGCTGGTTGCTCACTGTTGTTTTTAATTCATCCTGTCATGCCAATTTAGATGGTTAGATAGGACATTCCTTATTTCCCTGATGCTGTCCAGCGCTTATTCCAGGGCTCCGGGCGTACAGAACACTCAACAAATGGACATTGACTTAATTTATTTGTCAAAATGCACAGATCTTTGCCTTGACACATTTTGCTGTTATTTCTGGGAGACATTTCAGTCCTTCTGACCTGAGTCCATTGAGTGGCTTCTGTTCACAGCCATCACAGGGGACAAATGCCTGGCATGGGGTAGAAGTGGTTGGTATGGGTGGTGATCATGTCACCAGCAAAACTAGGCCAGCCAGTCCCTCAGTCCCATTCTGCCATCCTCCGAAACTGGGCTGCACTGTGACCCGGCACCTCAGGAATTTGTGGTGTATAGATCATCCCACGTCCTTTGAGATTCTTCTCTCTGGTGGCCCTGGGCAATTCTATGTACCCATTTCACAATGTTAATTAGGAAGCTTAGTAGTCACTGCTGTGGATAAAAGGACCATCCATGCAGTTAGGATGCCAGTGTCACGCCAACCTAGTGTGAAATGCCCATCTACAGCACACACAGCATGGTCTTCTAGGCTCCCCAGGCATTTGAATCATGTAAACTGATGGTGGTTTGAATCATGTAAACTGATGTTGAATGTGGGAAATTTGACCCTGGGCTGGTGTGGGCTTGTTAGTTGTTTTCTCTGGGTATAGATGTATGTCAGTTGTAAAGCAACAGATGAGACAGCTAGTTAGTGTTTCTATACTGTCTCTCCTGACAGTTGTTACTTATTAAAACGTTTTACATGTCAATGATGGGGAAATTGTTATATGTTGCTGTCCTCAGTTGAAAATCAGGCAGTTAAGGCTCTCACAAGGTGAGACAAGGAAGTCAGCTCAGGACTGGAATTCGACATGACATTTCCAGTGTCTTCCTCTTCCCCGAGAGCAAGAAAAGCATCCATGGGCCAAAAAGGGGCACAGTTTCCCACAGGGCAGGTGTGGCCTCAGGGGCACCAGGCAGAGAGCAGGTGACAGGGCTCTGTGAGCAGCTGGCTGGACAGAATGCAGAGTGTGGCCGTCAGGAGCGGCACTGCGGCAGCGTCCCCGGGCCTGAGTCCCAGTCCTGGCCCTTGCCAGCTGTGTGATCTTGGAAGCCGACTTGACCTCCACACATTATGCTGTGCTTATCCAAGTTGGAGATTAGAATGTGTTTACCTGGCAGGGCTGCTGTGAGCGTGAAATGAGATAATCGATGAGTAAGGAGACCAACATCTAGCACTCAGGAAACACTATAGAAATGTTGAGGTTACGTGACAACAGTGGGAATCAAAACCCAAAACCCTTCCCTCGCGTGGCTCTGGTGAGCTTAACATACACACGTATTCCCCTCCCAGCGACATAGAAGGTCTGAAACTTTTATGTCGGATACAAATAAATCTTCATTAAAGTATGAAACATTCCTGCCACAGTTCCCATGACCCAAACCCTAGAGATCTTTAGGGGCCACAGAAGTCTGACTTTTGTCCCAGGGTAGAGAGAAGAGAAAAAAATGAGAGGTTGGAGAAACCCCACAGAAAGCCGGCGGCAGGCGAGGAGGAGGAGTCTGCCTACCGATGGGCATTTAAAGTGGGCTGATGTATCACCTCTTCTCATTTTCCAGCGACTACCCCACTACCAAAGTGGAAAGGCCACTTTTCCCGGTGCCCCAGGAAGTACAAGCATTATTGTATCAAAGGGAGATGCCGCTTCGTGGTGGCCGAGCAGACGCCCTCCTGCGTGTAAGTGGGGCTCCCTGCCAGCAAGCAAAGGGGGTGTGGAGTCTCACACAGGGGTGCGGTGGGGCTGGGCAGTCTGACCACCGTGCCATCTGTCCAGAGGTAGTTCCACCCGGCCCTGCACCCAGAGGCATTTAGGTGCCGTTCAGCAGCCAGTTGTGGAGAGACTGACTCAAACTTTCCTGCTGAAATCCGAGCATGTGAGAATCCAGGTCCTCCTCCCGGCTGGGCTGTGTCCTGTGCTTCCCTGGCAAACAGAACTGCCTTTGCCCAGCCCTAAGGATGCATTTCAGCTCAGATGGTCTCCTGGGTGGTTCGGGTGGAAATGAATGCCTCTGGCCAGTGTTGGGTGGTTGGTAGTTAATGTAAAGATGAAGATATTCCTGCTGGATCAAGAGCCAGTTTTATTTATAAATGGAGATTAGCAAAGCTTGCTCACTACTGCAAGGTACTGGATAAAAGTTCTCTTTCCAACTCTTTGTAGTTAAGAGTCCAAGTTTAATTTTACTCAGGTGCTCTCAAAGCTTTACCCATCTTGTTTTTTATATATATATATATATTCTAAAGATATGTTATCTCTGAAGTGCCATCTGGTACTTGTACTCAGAGAAAAGAAAGATGATTCTTTTAAGCCCAATTTTGACCTCAAGTTCACAGAATGTTTGTGTTCTTTGAACACTTCCCAGTACACACTTTTCTGTAAGTATCTCAGAATGGTGATTCTAAACTCTGTGGAAACTTTAAGTCATGAGCTTTTTTGAAATTTAATTATAAATAATTCTAGAAAGCTATATGCATGGGAAATACTTAGCACAGGATAAGAATTGCTAACGCAAGAAAATAGGGCAACGTGTATGTGTATGGATGGGGAGAAGAGAACAGCTTTTTACAAATTTTTATTTAATTGCTCACTGGGTTGGGAACATACACAGACGATGCCCACAAAATGTACGCACATTTTAGGAAAGAAAATAACCACATTAAATTTGTAAATTACTCAAGTCACGTTCGACTTCTGCAATTACAAGAGGTGCTCGGCCTGGCTTGTGTTTATCTTTTGTTATCAGTAGATATTATTAAAATTTTAATAACTTTTTCTTTTCTTAAAGTGTGTACACTTTGGGGGGGCACTCTCTGTATTTAGTTTTGAAAGTATTAACGCTCTTTGACCCAGTAGCACATTTTTCTAACTGGTCCCTCTGTCCGCAGACGTACTGCTTTTTAACACTGCTGCCTTCTAAGTAAAAACTTCCGTGGTGAATCCATCTGCCTCACCAGCTTGTCCCCTTCAGTTTGAGGTTAAAACTGTTTCCGTGGCCCCCATAGTACTTCTGATCCTGCCTTAATTTACTGTGTCTCACCATCTTCCCGAACGTTCCTCTGAAATTGTACTTGCCCGCTCATGGCTCATCACACAAGCCCTTCTCACAGCGGGAAGGCTCCTTCTCACTGGAGGTTGGAGATGCATCTCCACGCCAGCTCCCCCAAGCCCTTCCGTGCCTTCCTCCGCCCCAGTGCACACCCAGCCTGAGTGACAGCTCCCTTTCCTGGCATCAGGTCACACTTCTGTGAAAGCTGTGACCCACTGGAGCACAGTTGTTGGTCTCTTGGCTTGTACCCTCTGTGACCGTGAGCTAGAGCACACGGCTGGTGGCTTATCTGTTTGTGTCCAATGCCAGACAGCCCCCAAGGTCGCTAGGTGTGTAGGAAGTGACTATGGGATGCTCAGTCGGGGCTCCTATGACAGTCCAGCTAAACAATCCATTATGTTTCCAAGCCAAGGCCTCCACAGCACCAGGGGCAGCTTCTTAGCAGTGGAATGATACAGAAAAAATAACAGGCAGGTGAAATTAGGCATAGATTTTAAAGTCAGATAGAAATAAGGTAAAATTTCTTTTCACCAATTATATGTAAGCAGTGTCAATGGGGGGTCACTTGCTTTTCCCAAGTCTCAGGTCTATCATCCATAAAAGGGAATAACAATACGTCCTTCTCAGGTGTTAAAGATCAAGCAAAACAATAAATACCAAACCACTTATGGTACCCGGCATGGGTAAGGGTTCCGTAATTGCACAATTGAGATAACGGTAGATATTTAGGCTGGGACTGAGCTTGCAGGTGGCTCAGTATAGCACAGATTCACGTAAAATGTCTTGTCAGTGGTGACAGTGCTATCTGGTGAAACCAGAAATATCTCCTTTTGCTTGAGATCATAGGACTTTGTAGACTCTTGTTTTTGTTTTGTTTTTTTTTTTGAACCCACCACCTCTGGCATATGGGGCCAATGCCCTACTCCTTTGAGCCACAGGCGCCACCCTGTGGACTTTTGTTTTCACATGAAAAATGAGTTGTTTCAAATATCTTGAATCCCCTGTTAGTCTCCTCAGTATTTTCTTGAAATAAAGATAATTTTTTTCAGATACATAATTTCATTTGTATATGCAGAAATTTCATTTAGCTGATCTTAAGAGCATGAACTTGGGGGCCAGACTGCCTGCATTTGAATCCAGGCCCCATTCCCGAAGCTTCTCTATGCCTCCGAGGTTGTTATAACAAGCTAGTTAATACTTCTAAATCTCCCAGAACAGTGGCTGGTGGTTGTTTTGTAACAGCAATCCCAAAGCCTGATTTGGGAGTGCCCTCAAGGCTCGTGAATACCTTTAAAAATTAACTTTGTTTTTAAGTTTTATTTTATATGATGTTTATGAAATAAAACCCATTTATTCACCATTTAGTAAACAATTACAGACTTTTGCTTCCTCTCTTTCTCTCTGATATGGGAGATGCATCCTCTGAAAATGACCATCAGCTGAAATGTCGCTGGCTGCTGAAGAGTGAAATAACCTGTGAGCCACTATCACCAGCAAGGCTAAGGCCTGACCTTCTAGCGTGGCCTCGCTGGGTGCCACTTGCAGGAAGGACTGTTTGCTGAGAAATTCAATTAGAGCACGGCTAAACTACTGAGCCCAGAGCTTATAATTAGAAAAACATTCTAAAGCAGCAGCACATAATTGCTGTGCATTTTATGGGTAAAGCTATTGTTTAAAAACACCATTCGTAGTAAGTTTTTAGAGAAATATTTAAGCTAATTGGAAGAGACCACATTTGTGAAATTTAATCATGACCTTAGACACTCACAAGAAGCATCTCCCTCCACTACCTGCAATGAAAAGTGATCCTCTCCCCACCCGGGATCCAGTCTTATGTGCACAGAGTTTTGATATTTCAAGATATTTGTAAGCTCTCTTCCTGTTATTTTGACCTTAGAATGAAGAAACTAGCTCTCTGTGGGAAGCTGCTGTCTCTTGGTCCTGGAGTCCTTTTACAGTAATTGGCTTTGGATGTCTTTCCCCCTTTGCTTGCACTGGGCCTCCCCTTCCTTGACAGCTGTTACCTGATGTGGTTTTTGTTGGTTTGGCTTTTGAAGAATTGTATCAACTTCAGTATCAGCATTAAGGGATCTCCATCCTGTAGAAATACAGGTGTTGTGGGAATTCTCCGCCTGGCTCCTGTCAAGCATAAACTGTAAAACAGCCTGGCAACAGGCCCCTTCTTAAGGAAAAATGGGGTTGCATAGAAATCTTCTCAAGAAGCAGAATTTAATCTTTTGGCATTTCAGCAATTATGTATGTGACTAGTAACTCCCTGTGTTTTGAGTACAGATGTCTGTGAGAATAAAGAAAAAATTTATTAATGCCAAGGTAATAATATTAAATAGATAATGTGGGTTAAAATGTCAACAAACTTTTTATATACCTTTTAAACTTCTGACACAATTCGGAGAATTCTATCGTTGTTCTCAAATCACTGAGCCATTAGGTCGCCAGCTGGGGCCCAGACAAGCTCCATCTACCTGTATGCTCAGATGGGGCTGGAGAGAGTGAGGGACAGGACAGCTTCGCTGGGGAGCAGGTGGCATTCTCGCCACTCTGCGTGAAGAGGGCTTTGGGGGAAAGGGAAGCGAGGAGGGACGCTGGGCAGACCTGCACAGGGGGCTTTAGGGATCCGACAGTGGACAGGAGGATACAGGGAAGGGACAGAACAAGACCCACTGTGTTTGGGGGAGGTCGGTGCATAGAAGGGTAATAGCAGAGTATCCCCTAATGTGGGGCCCCCTCCTCCCCCGCACCCCCTCTCCAAGTGGTAAAGCTGGAACCTGGGGGAAGAAGTTATAGAAAGAGAGACTCTGTAGAAATAACACTTTCTAGGTATTGGGCACTGGGTTATGAACTTCCAAACGCACGCCATGTTTAATCATGTGAAACAATGTAATTCTTATGTAATGTAGAAGAGGGCTTGGCCACATCCACTGTTTGCATTATCCTACCAAGCAAGGGAACATTCTGGAGATTTTTCAGTCCCTGGTTGTGGAGGTCTTTATGCACTGGGAATGCTGTGGAGGGAATTTCAGCATCTCCTCCTTTTTAAAGTCAGGGTTCAAAATTTTAAAATAAATTTCATGAAATTGTCATCATTCTTGTGTATTTAGTTATATCAATGTCCAAGTGACAACAAGTTTTCAGCAAAGAAAGTGAAATTCCTCATGAATAAAGTGGTGTACAGCTTTTTAAAAATAAAGCGTGTTCCATATTAATTAATTTCATTACTTAATTTCAAGTAAGGAAAATGTTAATTTCTTCAAAAAGGAAGTAGAGATTCCTAAAAGTCTAGCATTTTTGTTTGCCTTATTGCCCTCTTCTTATCTTATTTTTCTAGCTGTGATGACGGCTACACAGGGGCCAGGTGTGAGAAAGTGGACTTGTTTTACCTGAGAGGGGACAGAGCACAGATTTTGGTGATTTGTTTGATAGCAGTTATGGTGTTTTTTATCATTTTGGTGGTCGGTGTCTGCACGTGCTGTCAGTAAGTATTTTGAAACTTAATTTGAAGTGAATCTGAGAAATTGTCCTTTGCTCATTATTTGTTTTCCTTTGTTCTTTTTTTCTTACTTTCTACACTTTCTCTTTTGCTTTGACTTAAATAAATCTATTTTTTGAGGTTTGGCATCATTGATGTTGAAGTAGTTGTGATACAACACATAATACATGACTTTTTATTCTACTGATCACAATTATTATAACTTAAAGCAGAATTTGTAAAAATGTAGTTCTAAAACAGCAATCACTTAGTTCCAAAGTCAATTGCATTTTGTGTTTGTAACAGGCCAAGTAAGACTTTGGTTTCCTAAAACTGTGCTATGACATAATAATGTTCAAGGACAGATAAACACGTTTTTTTTTTGGCTTGGTCATACTGAAATAATAAATGTTATGAGCAAATCACGATTATGCTGTTTGTCCTGTGTTTAGTTTTCATTATATAACCCAACTTTGGACATCAAGAAACACCTCATGTTTTCCTGAGGCAGAGGGTCTTGGCACAGTTCGCACTAATTAGTTTCCTTTGAAAACCTGCCACATTTTTTTTAAATGTGGTCCCCAATTTTTTTTTTTTTT
>NW_003852434.1:13498182-13504453 GCF_000181295.1 Otolemur garnettii
CAGCTTGAGGCACTGTCTCAAAAAAAAAAAAGAAAACAGGGCTGCCCTCCAGAATGTGTAAGACATTCTTAATTACTGCGTCTGGAAGCTGACTGAACGTACCCTGTGGCTGCCATCACGTTCTGGGCCCTCCCAGGCCTGTTTTCCACGCGCACCGGCCTTGCTCACACACTAGATGGTACTCACCAGTCTCCCGTGAAATGACCTGGGCTGAAACCCTTTCTTGCGCTAACTAAGCCCCTCAGTGATGAGGTGTCCTGTTCATCCTATTTAGATGACTAACTTCTACCCACACTGCCGATTATTACAGCTGTTGTGTGAACCTAGAGAAAGAGATGGGTTAAAACAGAACCCAACATATTTAAGGAAAAAAAGAACCTATGCGTGTGTACCAGCCTAGAAATAAAATTATGGACTTTCTGGATGAATGATTTTGTGTTCCCGTGAACAGGCCCATACTAATTTTTAAACCATTATTTTCTAAGTCCTCTTCAGAAACGTTGGAAAAAAAAGAAGAAGGAAAAAGAAGAAATGAAAACTCTGCGTGAAGATAAACCTGTAAATGAAGATAGTCAGGAGACTAACATTGCTTAGTGGTAAGTGGGTGGACTTGGTAGGTGAGGAACTATTCGGGGGACTTTGAACTGGTGAGATGGGTCTTAACTGTACCTCATACATCATTGATTGGAATTTGATTATGCTCAAAAACACCTACGAATAAACTGATGGTTTTTCACAGAATGCAAGCCAGAAAAAAGCCTTGCGCGTAGCTTTCTTCTGCGTGTTACCCAGGGATGGGCATTTGGATTCCGTGTGGTTGGGGTGGTTGCCTTGTATATAACCTTTTCTTCCTATTTTCGGGCACAGGGATTTTAGCTGACATCTCATATTTCTAGAAAGTCACAATAGCAATTAACGCCGTTTCTTGGGCATTTACCGCATGCCAAGCGCTGTTCTGAGCTCTTTCAATGTCCTATCAGCTCAGATCCCAGCAGGGAGCAAAAATCTGCTCAGATGGCTCAATAAAGTGATTTTGAGGAGGCTGGATATTTATAGGAACCCACAGAAAATGTTGAGGGTCCCGAGTCTGGTGGGGAGCTGTTCCTCTTCCTATGCTTGGAACTTGGCACTCAGAGGAGCCCCGGAGGAGGGGACAGAGGTGCCCCCAGGTGAGAGGGAATAGCCACTGCGGAGCCCATTTGAGGATGGAGGGAGGAAGGGGGGAAAACACCCCAGACCCTCTCCCTTCCTGCCTTCAGGTCTTCAGTAGGTGGAGCCCTGGTGATGGAACATTCCGCAAGTAGCCACCAGAGACAGAGCAGGGCAGGGAAAAGTTTCAAGGGTTCCCACCCGGCTTAACTACTGGTACAGTCAAGCAGACTAGTTCTGGTTGTAATGACAACAAATCCAACTCAAACTGCCTTAGAACCAAGGCAGTGTATGGGCACCCAGAACGGCAGTCCAGAGGCAAGGTGGGTTCCACCGCTGCAGAGACTGGAGGCTGACGCTCAGAGGCCAGGCCCTTTCTCTCTGCTCACTGCTCCCAGAGCGGGCTGCATCCTGGGCAGTTTCTCTTTAGTCATAGGAGAGGCGAGGAGCAGTCAGGGCCCAGGCTTTCTTGTTCGCACGCCTTTCTTGTTCGTGACAGAGCAGTGACTTTCCCAGTGCTCTCAGCGGCACAGAGCGTCCCCTTCCCCAGCAGATCCCTGCAGCTTCCTGGGGTAGCATAGACATCTGCTCATGTCCAAAATGTCCTGCTCTGCTCACTGATCACGGGGATGGCACTATGACCCGCACTCCAGAGTGCTGGCTCTGGAGTTACAACTACTGTCCTTTCATGGTAGATGTTCTTTCAGTGACCTGCTGTTACTCTCTCCACTCCCACAGGCTACCAAAGTCCCTCCAGGTGGGTGGCAGCCCGCTGAGTGTCTTGCTCATTCGAAAGTGGACAGACCTGTCTCAGGAAAACAGCTAGCAGAAATGAATTTTAAACATTGGATTAATATTTACTTTTTATTTGTAACTTTGGTTTGTGTTGTTATTGTTTGTAATAATAATAGTATTAATTTTATTATTGTATAGTAACGGGAAAAACTGTTCAGTTAACAACAGTGAGAAGGGGAATTTCAGTAAAGTTCCACGGAAGTTTTATCACCAGGCCAACTAGTCAAATAGAAAAAAAAATATCAAAACAAGTTTAGGTCTCTGGAATTGAATTATTAATAAAACTACCATTTAGCAAACCTTTACCAAGTACCGAGAATTAGAAATATGTTATTTCCTTTACTCCTTCCAACAACTAGTAGGATTCCTGTTATGTCTCCCATTTCTCAGGTACAGAAACAGGGACAAAGAAATAAAATAACAGAATCCAGACTTAGAGAGTTGGGCATTGGTGGGCCTGAAATTAGAACCAAGATTTATCCAAATCACAGTCTGTGCTCTTAGCCGTCAATTTTCATTAATGTAAGTTAGTGCAACCTAATTCCATAATATAATCCAAGCTCTTTAGCTGAACTGTGCTTTGCTGTGATTCTGAGAAGTCAAGGTCATTTTTCTGCAGAAGCAGAGAACAAAGTCAGGTCCTATGCTGGTATCACCATCATGCTTTCTGCAGAACTGATTTTTTTTTATTGTTTTGAGACAGACTCTCACTCTGTCACCTTGGGTAGAGTACCATGGTGTCATAGCTCACAGCAACCTGAAACTCTTGGGTTCAAGTGATCCTCCTGCCTCAGCCTTCTGAGTAGCTGGGAGTACAGGTGTCCACCACAATGCCTGGCTATTTTTTCTATTTTTAGTAAAGATGGGGCCTCACTCTTGCTCAGGCTGGTCTCGAACTCATAAACTCAGGCAATTCACCTGCCTCAGCCTCCCAGAGTGCTGGGATTACCTGCGTGAGCCATTATGCCAGGCCAAGACTCATGAATGGAGCTTGAAAATATTCTTCTCATTTGTATTCTTCTTACCGACAGTGTACACGATTGTTCGCAAGTAAATTTTGGTGCAGTGAAATCACGACCACATCTTCTACAAGATGCCCCTTCACTCTCTGGCTTATTGAATAAAGACTGTCTTAAACCTAAAAAAGTAACAGTCTACATTTAGCTGATATTCCATAGAATAACTTTCTACGTTGATTGACTGCATAACTTACAAAAATAAATGCAATATGTCCTGTAATTGCAGTACTTGGTGCCTGTCAGCCAAACAGCTTCTTTTTTGGAATCTTTGTAAACTTTCCTTTACAGGTTCCATAGCCAAAGTGAAGAGGAAAATTAAGACAAAAGCCAAAATTTTATATCTTCTTCTAGCATCCGTAATGTTGTAAGGGAGGCAGGGGCTGTTCTTGCATACAATACAGAAATAGCTCACTTACCTAGTAATACACAAGTTAACCTAAAACATGGACAGTTTTCAAGCTCTGTTTTTCCCTGACTTAATGACCGTCCCTGATACAGCATCCTGCCTGAGTCGAGTTGTGCATACCTTATTTTCAAAAGTCTCCTTCACACTCCCTCCTGCCCCTTCTCTTCCTCAGTCTTCTTTAATACAAAAGGGCTTAGAACAAACGTCTCTTAGGGTTTTTAAAAACACAAAACAGTGATATAAATGTTTCTTCTTTCTGGAACTGACGTTGGCTGAGCAGTGGAGTCTCTGAAGCAGTTTAGACCTGGGCGTTTTGTATCGATCCTAAAATGTTAACCATGGCTTTTGACATTTGATAGGTCTGATATCAAGAAACAATTTCAAGGATTTTCATAATTTAAAAAACTGTATTTTATAATTGTTTTACATATGCTAAATGACTTTGTTATGTAAGCTATCAATATTTTCATGTAATAAAAAATTTATTTTTAAAATAAAGCAAATGTGTTTTTACTTGGGAATTTTCCATTGGTACCATGAATTTTTTTTTTTTTTTTTGAGACAGAGCCTCAAGCTATCCCCCTGGGTAGAGTGCCGTGGCAATCACAGCTCATAGCAACCTCCAACTCCTGGGCTCAAGTGAGTCTACTGCCTCAGCCTCCCAAGTAGCTGGGACCACAGGCGTCCGCCACAACACCCGGCTACTTTTTGGTTGCAGCCATCATTGTTGTTTGGTGGGCCTGGGCTGGATTTGAACCCACCACTTTAGGTGTATGTGGCTGGCGCCTTGGCCGCTTCAGCCACAGGTGCCAAGCCAGTACCATGAATTATTAATAAAAATAAACTTGAAGGCTATTGCTTTTAAACAGTTTATACTTTATAGAACGTATCTGTTAATGCATCTCCAGGTGTCCTCAAACTACAGCCCATGGGCCACATGCAGCCCACCTAGAACATTTATCCGGCCTGCTGGGTGTTTCTGCCACCACTGCCTGTCCTGCTTAGCAGCCAACTCGTCCTGGGACCCACAGTCCGGCCCTCCAATGGTCTGAGGGACAGTGAACTGGTCCCCTGTTTAAAAAGTTTGAGGATCCCAGCATTTGACCAAGTTTTTTCTTTAGAAACTAAAGTGTGGGGAAGTGTAGTGGACACCTCCAGCACTGTCCATCCCAGACCCTGGGCACAATGTTGAACCCCACCTCCAGCTGCATTTGGTCAGACTGAGATGGGCACTTAGCAAGGTTGTACTAACTGAAGTCATTCCCCAGAAAACTGGAAACTTGAACTGAAGTCAGTCTTCTGCGGGTTCTTAGGGTACAAGAACGTGCATTTTGAAGCTACTGGCAGTTATACCTTGCTTTGTGTGGACCAGAAAAACAGAAGATGTTGTCCAGCAGGTAGAGAGGCTTGTAGCACATGTTGAGTAAAACATGAGATGAGACAGCGTTTCTGAGGGTGTGGCCCCCACTTACAAGCATTCTCAAAGTTTACTCTCATTCCTATTGACGGGCTCTACGAGACTTGTTAGTGTCCCTGTAATACTTTTCTCCTTTGGCTTAAATGAATTCTATTTGGGTTTCAGTAACCTGCAGCCAAGATCCTGATCGACTCAAGGCATCCTGAGATTTCAGACAATGGTTTGTTAATGTGGAAATGACATCCTCTGTGAAATAAAGTATCGATCAGTCCATTGTTTTCAAATAAGTCTCTTTTACTGTATTACATGAGCTTGTCTAGCACCACATCTCGTTTTCACCATGTAGCCATTCATGAGAGCACAGAGGTGGGGCAGAGCGCAGCAAGCATTGATTTGGCACCACTGTGTTTCAGGTACTGTGCTCCCCACTGTGACCAACCCAAGAACTGCATGGGCCATAAGAAGCTAAGAGTTTAGTGAGGAAACAGCCACTCACTGATGATTTGAATACAATTCAGTGCTCTGAGCAAAGCTGAGGAAACTTTGGGAACAGAGAGGAGAATGGCGGCCCAACCTGGAATCGGGGCCACTCCTGGGAAATCATCACCTGAACTGAGAAATAAAGGTCTCTGCCCCAAATTCTCAGCAAGAACAAATACTTCTTCAGTCCTTGACAACTTCTACAGAATTCTGATAGCTGGAGGGACCAACGGGTGGTGCGACAGGGAGCAGGTGCGGGAAGGCATTGAGGGCCTCCTGCCTTGCCCAGGCTGCCTGGGCAGGGTGGCGGAGGGCTTGTGGGCTCATGAGGTGCAGGACAGGTGTTCCTGGTTCCGGGGGGCGGGGGGAACTACAATTAAGTGGTGAGCTGAGTAGGGGGAGAGAGTTACTTCCTTCTGGAGTGTGTCACTTAGGCCTTGCCCATTTTCTATTCTATTTCACTGCCTGTGATGTAGGCAAGTGACATGGAGACATTCTGGGCCTAATGACTTGCTAATTCAATAAGACCCTGCTTGTGCAAAATTTTGTGAAGAAGGTTGAAAACCCTTGAGTACCCATGGTTTTAAGACTATTGCCTTAATGAGACCTTCACTTTATTATATTCTGCCCATACCTGGTTATGAAAGCATTAACATTTCTGGGCACGCTCTCCTTCATTCATTCAAAGCTACAGTATTTATTGAGTACCTGCTATGCGCCAACTTCCTTAGGTGCTAGGGCTACCCCGGTTAAGTTACATGAAGCAGTTGAAAAAATCTCTGGCCTCACAGAACTTATTTTCCAATGGATATAACCTTTCACAGCACATAATTTAAAACAAGACTTACCTAAAACATTATTTTATCCAGAGGACATTGTTATTACATTGTTAATCTAAACAACTGTCTTAGAACATGAAACTTAAAATGAACTCTAGGAAGAACTCGGTACATGGTAGGTTTAGCAGATTTCCCTTGACCCAGAATGAAAGCAAAAAAAAAAAAA
>NW_003852434.1:13504491-13516934 GCF_000181295.1 Otolemur garnettii
TTTTTTTTGCTGTGTTTGATGAATGTTGGTCCTACATTTCAGCATCTGCTCATCTTCAAAATATCCTCTGTGCTTCAAAGCACTTTTCTGCAAAGGAAACTATTCCCATGTGATTATCTTTGGCAGTCAAGCGTAATGCCAGGACATAACGTGCAGAGTCTCCCCTGGCCTGTTTGCTGATGTTATTGGATCCTAGGAATCTGTATCCTGTCCCCGCTCACTGGCCCTTCTGTTAGTGTCTCATTCGTCCCCAGGATCTGGTGGCCATTGTTCTTTGAAATAACTTGAAATTCTACATTGGGAAACTATGTAAACTATACAACTCAAAAAAACATACCAGCAATTATCTTCAAGAGATAAGCTAGTAAGATCGTTTCTGGAAAATTTCAAAATGTGTATTTCAAGGTATGCCGAATCAACAATTATAGTCAGTACTTGTGTTTCAAGAGAAGTGTTAGCCAAGCATGATTCCATAAAGGGCTTTTCCCTCTGTGTTTTGCTATTGTTATTCAAGTTTAAATCACACACAAAAATGTGATGGAAGTCCTCAAGAGGCTTGATTTCTTCTGTTTTTCTTTTTCCCTCTCAGTTTATGTAAAAGAAATCAAACAAAAGTCTTCATAAATATAGAACTCCTTAATGGAGCTCCTTGCTATAGCGAGTGTAAATTTTCTTGTTAGTTATATGGAATAATAAAATATTTGGGAACTGTGTGATATAAGCTAGGTAAGAATTTGTAGTTTTCTGGATTTTAGTAAATGATAGAAAAGCTTGTGCCTCTGACCTTCTCTCTGAAACCATTTGAACTACTGTGATGTGTAAACTACCTGAAATGAACTTGCCTCTAGCACATCATTTTTTAACACCTTTGAAACTGTTGGTTGACTCAATGAACCAGAACTGACATATCCAAAAAATCATTTACACAGTTAATTTTTGCATTTCTTTGGTTGGTTTTTGTTTGCTTTACTTCCAAAGTAAAGATAATCCAGTCCTGGGTGCGATACCGCCGCCCCCCTGTCTCGTGACTCCAACTGGGCTTCAAAATACCTGAACTCTTGACCAAAGTAGTGCTCTGAGTCATTCTATAAATGCCAGGAAGATGGGAGGAAAGCTTCTCTTGAACTAATGTAATGCAAATACTGTGAGCATAGAATCTTTAATCAGACAGAACTGGTCTTCAATTCGAAGTCCACCACTCCCTGTCAGTCCCCAGGCCAGTTGCTGAACCCCATCAAAGTTTTCATCAGCTAAGTCAGAATAAATAATAAATATGGTGGGTCGAGAGGACTGAATGAGACAATGCCAGTAAAATGCTTGGTTCAACACCTGGAATCCATAAGTCTCTGGGGACACGCACAGTTCCTATTAACTGTCATTACTACATCAGTAATAACCTAGATCGTGTCATTACTAGATCAGTAATAACCATGATGGTGGTACCAGTGGGGATCTCAGGTGCAGTTCCTGTTAACTGTAACTACTACATCAATAATAACCTAGATCGTGCCAGTGGTGATCTCAGGTGCAGTTCCTGTTAACTGTCATTACTAGATCAGCAATACCTTGATCATGTCATTACTAGATCCGTAATAACTATAATGGTGGTACCAGTGGTGACTGTAGTGATATTCTTCAATCACGAAATCCCCTTCTGAAGCAGAGTCACTGCACTGATGCTCTGATGCTTACCCAGAGAGGGTAAGCTCTCTCTGTTTTTGAGGATTCCTTATCTGTGGGGAGGGGGACGTCTTCTCTTCCTATTGGAACAAGACGTGTTTAGGTGGAGAATTCCACCCCAGTGACTAGTTCTCATCTCTACATTTTTTTTTCTTTCCCTTCCCTATTCCTTCCTTAAAAGAACTTAGGGAGAAAGGAAGAATTATTATAGTACTATTGAAAATAACCCAAACTCTGTAGTTTAAAAAAGTATGTGAGGTAGAGCTATGTCAGGTATTTCTGAAGGTGGGATTGTGAGACTCTGTACTCTTTGTGTGCTCAGTGTCAGGGATCAGGGAAAGTCTTACAGATAACTTGGGCTGGGGACTGGGAAGAAGCTCTCACATCTGTTATGCACAACAAGCCTGCATAGTACACAGGACTTGTATTATACTAGGAAACAGTATAGCTGTTATAAATATACTGCTTCCTAGTACCCTGTGAAAGGTCATATTGCTTGTAAATTACAGTCATCAGCCTCTTAACTTTGGTATGTACAAAGGTGAAGTAAAAGTATGCTAAAATTATCTATCTTCCAGATGGAAAGAAAAATAGATATTGTTCTGAACTCTGCCAATTGGCTAAATAAATAAATGATTACTTAGACAATGTAGTCAAGAAATATTTGAAACATTTTAAAAAGTGAAAAACTGGACAAAAATAAAATCTGACGGTTCTGTAGCAACCAGCTCTTTTTTGTTTCTTTAACAGACTTGACTATCTTTTCTTGAATTTGTTTAAAAATCTAAGAAAAGGCTATTGCAAGAATGTCAGAGCTTGAACCAGAGCAATGAACAAACATTAAATTTCTTGTTGAACTTGGCAAGAGTGAAAGTGAAATCAGGGACACATTAGTCCAAGTTTATGCAGATAATTCCATGAAGAAAATGGGAACGGACAAATGGATTAAATGTTTTTCTGAAGGGAGAGAAATAGTCACTGATGAAGAGAGGTCAGGGTAACAAACAGAACTGATGAAAACACTGCAAAAATTCATCATATTGTGTATCAAAATTGTCCGCTAACTGTCAGAAGCACAGCAGACGAGTAAACATCAGAAGGAACAGGAAATTCCTAACTGAAAATCTCGGCAGGAGAAACGTGTGGCTCTTGCATTACGGCAATGCACCAGCTCACTCAGCGCTGTCCACTAGGGAGATTTTAGCCAGTAAACAAATAACTGTATTGGGACACCCTGATCTGGCCCCTAATGACTTCTTTTTACCCAAACATAAAGGAAATATTGAAGGAAGACATTTTGATGACATTTAGGACATGAATGTAATATGATGACAGCTCTGATGGCCATTCCTCAAAAAGAGTTCCAAAGTTGCTTTGAGGGGTGGACTAGGCCCTGGTGCCAGGGCATAGTTTCCCACACTGAGTACTTGGCAGGTGTCTGCAGTGATGTTCAGCAGTGAGGTGGGCAGCACTTTTCCCAGGATGGGCTCCTGAATTCCACTGTCAGACCTGCATAAAGCCTGCTTGGCTGCTGTGTTCACACCTCCATCAGCCCCCATCACCCTGCCGGGTTCAGATGGACGGGAGAGCGGCAGAGGGCTGGAAACGCAGTGTGTCCGTATTACTGCAATGTGAGGCTGTGAAATAGTCGTGGCCTGTGTTTATCTATAAATTCGATATTTTGTTCATCATGTATTTTTTGCAATAATTTTATTTTTTAAAAGGAAGTCATGTTATTTATCTTCATGCCTGAATTTTTTTAAATCCTTTTAAATTTTGAGCCAGATTAAGCCAGTGCCTTATTCTGCCCAGGCTAATCCCAGCCCCGGTTGTTGACAAAAGGCAGGACAAGAGACTAAATTAGCAGGCTCTGTATGCAACTTTCCATAAACAAAAAACGACAAACAGAATCGCCACTAGAACTTAATGTAGTTTACATTTTAATTATTGATGCCAATATTCTAGAAATTATTTACAAACACCTTTAAACCGAGTGTTAACAGGACCTCTTCCTAGCTGGACTTCTGACGCGTTCGGAGGTTCACCCCTCCTGGGTTTTTCCGTCCCTACTTGATAGAACAGCCCTCCCCCCGCAGTTAGCGGTGGGCTCTTGAAAGCCCCTGGCCAGGGCTGGCTTCCTGGGCATGTGGCCTTGCAGCACAGGGGGTCCCGGACTTGGAGCAGCCCCACTCTCCAAGTTCCTAATATTTTTAACTAGGTGCTCATCGTTTTCATTTGGTGCTGGGCCCCACGCGTTCCACAGCTGGTCCCGGCCACTGCACAGGGGTCTCGGCCACTGACGCACAGCGGGCAGCAGTGTGGCCGATTTACTGGGATGCAGAGGGGGCAGCAGTGTGGCCGATTTACTGGGATGCAGAGGGAGCAGCAGCGTGGCCGATTTGCCGGCACATGTTTACCAGCGTCCACCTGTGCACAGCACATGAGTATCTGGGGGTGAAGAAAGCTTGGCCTGCCCTGGCCTCCCTTCTGTGCCAGGGAGTCACGATGCGTGATGCAGTGGGAGGCGATGATGGAGAGCAGACGTGACCAACTGGCTCCTGGCGACCCCAGTGGTATTTCGGAGAAGACAAGCCTCCCTCACCTTCGGTCCGAGCTGTGGGCCAACCCCTACACACCTAGTCCAGGAGGGAGGTCCCCGCCCTGAAAGCTGGGCGAGCATTGGAGCAGGGGCCTCCCTGCCCAGCTGGGGCTCTGCTCCGAGGCAGACGGGCGTCCAGCTCCGGCACCTCCTCTGGGTCCAGCCAGGCCCAGGGTGGCCCTCTCAGGCCTTTCCTCTGGCATCTGCGCATCCCACCTGCAGGAGCCTGGGCCTTAGAGGCTGGGCTGCCCTCCCGGTCCTCCACCTGCTTCCCGGCGGGGTCGCCTTCACTCTGACAACGACCCACGCACACAAAATCCTTTTCACTCCTGGTATTAGGTGAACTGAACGCCAGTGAGACTCGGGGTCTGGCTGATGGTTTCAATGGTCCGAGCTCTCTTCCTCCTTTTCACTAGTCAGACACAGTGGGGAGCTTGCCTCTGCCAGCAAGGCTGAGGTTGAGGAAGAGAAAAGCCGGCCTGCTCTAGGGAAGTGGGGGACGCACATTCCCGCAGTCTCCTGTGGCAGCGTGTCCCAGAGGGACACCCAGTGACACCTCCATTCATCAGCTTCCACTGAAACGAAGCAGAGGAAATTACTTCTATAGAGGGGTCTTTGGGGTAGATTTTATGTTTTCTGATGTTTTTGTGCCTTTGTGGTGTGTCTTTAGCTTCTTGCGGGGAGGATGGAGCCCTTTTCCTGCTGGGACACAGCCTGTGCAGACACACTGAGCAGCTCACGGCGGGCCTGGAGGAGCTGTTTGGTCAGTGTAGGCCGGACATGGGGGTGCTCTTTCTTTTCCTGTTCTGGGGCTGCCTCACCCACATCCCCTGAAAGCATGTGTGTACTGGACACCTGTGGGGTACAGCTGTGTCACCTGTGAGGGGCTTTCTGTTACTGTTCCCAGCCTGCTCCAGTTGAGAAGGGGGAGGCCGGATTTGCACCCAGTGGGGACCTTCCGGGTTCCTGTGCCCTCCCTCCTGCACCCCCACAGCATTCTCCCTCTAGCCGTCAATGCCCCTCCAGCACCACTTTCCTCCTTGTTCCTTGGTTCTTTCTTAATCAAAGCTCACTCTCCTCAGAACCTTCTGGTGTCTGCCCACCCAGCTCAGCTCCCCCACATTTCTGTGAGAGGCCCTGTCTTTTCCTGAGATGGGGGGCGTTGTCTCAGGGTCCCCTCCCTTCTCCCTCTGCCCTCCCTAAGCATGAGGAAGGAACATGGGTGACTTTCACCACCCCGCTCTCCTAAGTGCCCCTAGGAATCATTCTCCTGAGAGATATTCCTAGTCCTTTTATTAATACATTTTAAATTTATTTCTTGAAGACAAATACCTTGGCATTATTGTTAGGGAAGTATTTTGCCTCCTATCCACACTTTGTCAGTAGTGCCACAAAGCATTCTCTCTTTAACAGAGGGCCCCGGAAGGATGTGGGGGGGCAAGTCTGCGTTCTCCCCACTGCAGGCTTTAGGCAAAGCCTACCCGGGAGTAAAGAGAAGCTGACTCTCGTCTATGGGCGAGAGAGTTACAGGATGATGGGGAATCAGTAGGTGAGAGAGCAGGTCGAGAAATCCCACTTGAGGAGAACAGCCAGTTCAAACAGGAGCTTGGGCTGCTGCGTGCGGGCACATTCGAAGAAGGCTGCAGACAGCATTGTCAGGTAAGAGACAGATACCCGGTTAAATATGAATTTCAGATAAACAACAAATAGTGGTCTAGTATAAGCATGTTTTAAATATTCCAGTTTGTCTGTGCACCCTGTACTTTCACTGCTAAACCTGACCACTGTCACACGGAACACGGGTCATGGTGTACAAAGGAGGGCCCACACAGAGGGGTCACAGTGAGCAGTGGACCCAGCCCACACAGAGGGGTCACAGTGAGCAGTGGACCCGGCCCACACAGAGGGGTCACGGTGAGCAGAGGAGTGGGCCCATACAGAGGGGTCACAGTGAGCAGAGGAGCGGGCCCACACAGAGGGGTCAGGGTGAGCAGAGGAGCGGGCCCCACACAGAGGGGTCATGGTGAGCAGAGGAGTGGGCCCACACAGAGGGGTCACGGTGTACAGAGGACTGGCCCACACAGAGGGGTCATGGTGTATAGAGGAGCGGGCCCCATACAGAGGGGTCACCCTGAGCAGGCCCACACTGAGGAAGCCAGGTACCTGCTGGGTCACACTCAGGATGCTTGAACATTACTGAAGGAGGAAGACAAAAGGTTTTGATCAGGGAAGTGGTGTGATTTAGGTGACGTGACGCCTGATTTTGGCAGATAATTTTATAGGTGTCCTGAAGAGTAAACTGTAGAGCTGAGAGAAGGCCTGGCCAGAGTTGTGATAGGAGCTGGGATTGGAAGGAAGGCAGAAGTGGAAAGGCCTTTTTGATGAGAAAATCAACATGATTTTGTGATCTCTGAATTTGGGGATATGAGGGGGACAGGGTTGTAGAAGACCAATAGCTCCCAAACCGTGACCAGCCAGCTCTTGATGTGATTACCTGAGATAAGGATTGGAGGATGGGAGTTGCCTGGGGGTGGAGGGTTGGGTGTCCTGCTAAAGATGACAACTTTGGTTTCAAAAATTGGATTTGAGGACTCTGGGAACATTCTCATAGAAAGATCCTGAAAGAAATTGGGAATGTAGATGTGAAGTTCACAAAAAAGTCCAGGTCAAGAAAAAGACCAGTGTTGGGCAGGAGAGAGGCATAAGGAAATCACAGCTTCAGGAAGAATCCCCCGAGACCTGGAGGTGCTAAGGGGCCCCAAAACCGAAGCTGAGAGGCTGAGAGGATTCCTCCTACTCTGATGGGCAGCAGTTTTGCGGATGTGAGGATGGAGAGAGAAGAGGTAAAACCTGATATATTTCAGAAGAAAAAAAGTAGCAGGATTAACAATGAGTGTTGTGGGAGACACAGGGGAAAGGAAGGAGACTGGTGCCTTTGATGTGGGGCACGGGGACTGGGACCTGGAAATGCCAGGGTCATGCCAGAAAAGACCAGGTGGGATGGAGCCGACCGGATTCTACTGTGCTTTCACTGAGTTCCAGCTTGCCTGTGCAACATCTAAGGTAAATGTCTCCCCGGTTTGGGATGAAAATATAGATTTTGTCTAGTTAATGGTATTTCTGAGGATATGAACCACCAGTTGTGCTGCGAACACCTTGTGAAGAAATGCAGATTTACGTGTGCATTTGGCAAAAAAGAAGTGCACCTTGCACTCTAAATTGGTTGTGCAAAAAAAGTAATAAATTGACTTAGTCCATTGCTAACCTGTTATTTTTCCTCCACTGAATGCTCATCCACTGATAAGGGGGAAAACTAACTAATTACATGTTCAATTTGTTTTAAATTTAGCCCCATCGAATAATATAAAGAAGTCCCATCCAGAAATTTCCTGGCTCTCTTGAAATGCAAATCTCAAGCCCTCAGATAGCCTCCACCTCCTGCTTCCCTCCTAAGGCCCTGTGCTCCTTACAAGTTAAACAGGGCACCTGGCGAGAGGAGCGGGTACTGCAGGGTGGTGGCCTCAGTGGGGGTGGGGGAGAGTGATGTAAGATTCGGACCCACCAAGATGTTCTTTACATTCTTGGATGAAAGCCTGTGTAGGGACCTCTGCCCTGGGTATATAAGTTTAGCACAGGCTTATTATTATAGAAATTTCTGATTTAACTGGCAGAACTGGAGCCCCTCTGTATAATTATGACAAATTATGATGGTCCTCATGCAGTTTAGAAAAGAAGAAATTGGTTGGCAAGAATGTGCCAGCGTTTATTCAACTCCGTCCAAGGGCAGCCTCGGGCCTGGCCAGGTGTGCTCCAGCTGGGGAGGCTGCATTATTTCCTACCCCCGTGACATCACCGCTTCCTCTCCTGCATTGCAGGACAGCAACTTGGAACCCTATTACTCAGGATTCTTTCTCTCATAGTTGAAGCTTAGACTCTTCTCATCTGCCCAGGAGTTGGTTGGTGCTGTGCCCTATCTGTGGTTGTAAGCTGATGTCCAGACAGATGGCAGGTGTGAGGGTTGCCTGGTTTCCAGGTGTGCCTGAGAAGCGCTCACTTCCAGCTGCAGCTTTCCTGGCCTTTGACTCCCTCGCTCTTCCAGGTGGCCTCTAATGCCCTGCAGTGAGACTCTTCTGCATGGAGACCTATGGAGATTCTGCTTCCCTGTTAAGACTGGTAAGTGCGGCATTGCGGCAGTGGTGACCTCAAAAATATTAACTTACGGCAGCTCCCATAGCTCAGTGGATAGGGTGCTGTCACATATACCCAGGCTGGCAGGTTCAAACCTGGCTTGGGGCCAGCTAAACAATGACAGCTGCAACAAAAGAATAGCCGGGCATTGTGGCGGGTGCCTGTAGTTCCAGCTACTTGGGAGGCTTAGGCAAGAGAATCGCTTAAGCCCAAGAGTTGGAGGTTGCTGTGAGCTGTGATGCCACAGCACTCTACCAAGGGTGACATAGTAAGACTCTGTCTCAAAAAAAAAAATCAACTTTCAACTATAAATATTAATTTTCACTTAATTATGATTATGAAGATACATTGATGCCAGGAAAGGGATCCCTAGTGCTGGAATTTGAACTCACCAGCAAGCAGGCTTTGAATTGGGAACACTATTTGGGGACTAGCTGCACATGACACATGGAGAAGTGGGGAACGTAAGGCAGAGAAGCTAAAGCAGCCCTGAAAGCTTATGCTAGTGGGAGAATCACCGCAGTGGACACCAGCTGATCCCCCGCCTGCCCAGGGCAGCGTGTGGGGGACCCTCAGGATTTCCCTAAGGCTCCATCAGGATGGAGCTTCCACACACAGACGCTACCCCCACTGTCTGAGGGGTACCTCTGGGTGTGGCATGAAGCCACCTGCACCTGTGGGCCATCTGGCTGACAGGTACATAGTCACCCTGTATGTTGGAGAAAGCCTCCCTGGAGAGGTGGAGAATTGGGGAGGAAGAGCTCCCCTAGCTCACGGCTTTCTCTTCTGCTTCTGTGCTGTGGCAGCAGCAGATGTCAGGGTGCAGAAGGTTAGCGGGTGGGGAGAAGAATGGACACAGACAGGGTGCCCTGGAAATGTGGTGGCGAGCTGTGCAGGTGACAGAATTTGGCTGCAGTTGCCAGGGGACATCCACACCCAGCACTGTGTTTCTGTCCTCCCATCCTCTTGCTGTCTTCTCTCTTCCTCCGCTTTTTGACATTATATTTTCCAGATAATGTATACTACAAAGTTTGAGATTAACTCAGTCATTTCAAAAGACTTTAGCCTAAGAATTCCCACAAAATTAAGCAAGATTCCTTCTTCTAAAAGGCCTCTCTCTGCCTTGCTTGCTGCTTCCTTCCCCTGCCCGGGCTGAGGGAAAGCCATCCCCTGCCTTCAGGAACTATGTGCAGGATTGCTCGATAAATATGCGTCACCATGGAAACGAAGCCAAACGAGAATAGAAAGATAAGGTAGAGTACTGAGGATTTGTTTGGCTCCAGTGACCTTTTCCCCCACATCTAAATTTTTTTTCACCTATGGAAGTGTGGATCACAGTTCCTTTTCAGGTGCATACTAGGAGAACCCTAAAGCCATAGCTAACCTTAACTTTCTGTACCTTTTCCCACTTTTTCACAACACTTCCTCCATCTCCTCTTCTTCCCTTTTCTAAGGAATGAAATGAGCCCTGCAGCTGCCCGCGCTGGTGAGAGTGTGGAGTCAGACCTGAGCGTGCGTCCCTGCCCTGCAGTGACGTCTTCCCAGCCATGTGTTGATACTGTGACTCTTATTACATAAGGGCTTCCCGATAATATTAATTTGTAAGTTGAAAAGCTCCCATTTCACCTTTAAAAGATGAAGGGTGTTTCAAGGAGCAGTGCATTTTTCTCTGCACGTCTTGCTGCTCATATTAAAATCTAACACCTATATCGTATTAGTAAGCACAATTTCCTCGGTGTTACAGTTCTGACACCAAAAATTCAGAGTGACACGAATTCCCACCTATTTCTTCACAGCTTGGAAATATCTCAGACAGTTCATCTTCACTGATTTGGGAAGGAACCAAGGACACTGTTGCCAAGGGCAGTATTATTGAGTCAATTAGCCAACAGTCTTAAAGTTCCGAGAAGGCAATGTATGTGGGGAAGAGGGAGATCTCACTGAGTGAGCTTAGAATCAGGAATCGTGTGTCTGAGTTTCACATCATGCAATTCGTTAGCTAAGTAAACTTGAATAGAGACTATTAGACTGTTGGGAGAGTGCTTCACTACTAACACAGAATAACATTTATGGAGCACCTACTATGTGCCAAAAATTATTTTAGTGGTTCACGTGGGAACATGTGTAACCCTCCCAACAACCATCTGAGCAGTAATTTAGGTTACCTGGACGTCATCTTGAGGAAGCTGAAGGACAGGGTCACTCAGCTAGAGGCAGGTCCAGGATTTGAACTCAGGAAGTCTGTGTCCAAATTATTACCACCACAAGAAAATAACTATTAGCACTTACTGGATACCGTGTTAAGCACTTTACAAATAAATTCTAATTTACTCCTCATAAGACCTCTGTGATAGGTGCGATGACAATCCCTGCTGTGCAGAAGGAAGTAGGCTCAGAGTCTGGTCCAGAGCACTGCAATTCATAGAGGAAAACGTTCCCTCCGCTCATAACTCTGTATTTCCACAGCTCACCCCTCCTTCACCTGGCTCAATTCTCATCAGTCTTCACGTCTCAATTTAAATGTCCCACAATTTTGTGTTATGTGTGTGAAGAGCTAATGTTTTCTGCTCATAGGTCTCAGGATCAAAAGGAGAAGCCAGGGTGCCACACATGAGGACCTTCACCTACATTTTAACAAGGGAAGAGCTACAGAATACTACATTGTGAGCCTGACGCAGTATTGGAGCAAACTGGGGGCTGGTCATAGAGGGCGAATGTATTTACCATTGGGAGGAATAGAAATGTGAGAGTGAGCTGTGGCAGATGGAAAAAAATGGATGAAAAGCTTAGCAGTTCCCCTCATCAAAGGTGGAATTCATTTCCCAACCACTTCAATGTGGACTTAGCTACGTGACTTGCTTTGGCCAGTGGGCACTAGAAAATGTGATACAAGCAGAGGCTTGAAAAGCTCTTGTGCACTGGGCTCATTCTGGAAATCTACGTGAAAAGCCGGGACTGACCTCCTGCAGGATGAGATCTGATGTGAAGAAGTTCCTGCTAACCTCAGACTACCCAGAGAATCATGGGGTAAGTAGAATGACATTGTTTTAAGCCACTAAGTTCTGAAGTATTTGTTATTCAGCAAAAGGTAACTGATACTGGTGGGATCTGAGCAGACAGATGGAATGCGGAGAGCAAGGAGGTCCACTTCTGTCCTCCAATGAG
Organism: Otolemur garnettii; assembly: GCF_000181295.1. Taxonomy (NCBI): domain Eukaryota; kingdom Metazoa; phylum Chordata; class Mammalia; order Primates; family Galagidae; genus Otolemur; species Otolemur garnettii. The sequence goes on from NW_003852434.1 coordinate 13,516,124, forward strand.
ACATTACATGGGCTGCGTCTGTTTAGGAAGGTAATACAGGGAGACCCAGGCACTGTAGCAGCCTTCCTCTCTATTTTCTGGCTTTAACTAAAAGAAGAAGCACGCAGGTAGAAGCGCACACATAGAAGCATGCAGGTAGAAGTGCACACATAGAAGCACGCAGGTCCAGAAGGTGCGGAGAGCTGCACCTGCAGTGATCGGGCCTCCCGTTAGAATTGTGTTGTGAGGTGATGCATTTAGAGGAAAGCCCAAGGACCCAACCAGCTCAGTATCACTGTCACGAGTTGGTCAAGAGACAGAGAGTGTCGGTATGAAGCAGTAAAGGGCAATTTCATTCTCTGATCAAACACTTTACTGTGCGCTATAATATGGGCAGAGGAAAACACTATGTGATTCCGTTAGGATATTATAATAGCAATGTAAAATTTTGCTTTCTAAGACATTTGCTATATTCTGGAACTCTAAATAAAAGGCTGGATAATGAGAAAAGAACTAAAAAAATAGAAATAAAGTATTATTTCAGTAGTATGCTAATTTTATAGTAAATCTGCTCTAATAAAAATGTCAAATGGATTATTTTTTAATCAACTCAAACACTGTGACTCTACGGGAGCTCAATCTCAAGGAATAAATGTGGTGCCTTGCTGATTTTAAATATACTTACAGTACAGTGTCTAAAATAAAGCACAAACTTTTATCTGATTTTTATAATTCAGATAAAAGTCTGTTGTTAAAAGTTATTTAAGTTATTCATAAGCTGTTTTTCCTTCTGATGAAGAATTCTTATTTTATTCAATTGAAAGTGCTTAAA
>NW_003852434.1:13518668-13526371 GCF_000181295.1 Otolemur garnettii
GCAGAATCATTTTTTTTCTAAGTCTTGAAAGTACAATGTTGGTTTTTAATAGGTATGGCATTGAATCGGTAGATTGCTTTGTTTTCATCCATTATGATCTGAAAGTAGGATAGGATACGGGATCTCAAATTTTACTGTTTGAAGATATTCTTTTGGGAGCCCAGGCAGAGGCCGTGTGCAAAAGAACCACCCAGAGGGCTTGTTAAAATTGCGGATTCCTCCTCTCTGTGGGCTGAATTGTTTCTTCCTCAAATCCACATGAGGAAGCCCTAATATCCAGCCTGACTATATTTGGAAATAGGGCTTTTAGGAGGTTAAAAAAGTCATAAGGGAGTGAGTCCTAACTCAGTAGGATTGGTGGCCTTTTAAAGGCAATCTCGCCATGTGCACACCCAAGGAAAGGCCGTGAGAAAGACGGTGGCTGCCTGCAAGCCAGGAAGAGACCTCACCAGAAGCTGGCCATGCTGGCAGCTTGATGCTGGACTTACCAGCATCCCGAACTGTGAGCAAATAAACCTCCACCATGTAAACCACCCAGTCCATATGTGTTGCCACGGCAGCCTGAGCTGGCTGAGGCATCACTCCTAACCAACACTTGATTTATTGGGTAAAGGAAGGGACCCAGTTAACCAGCACCCCAGGAGGTGCTAAAGCAGTGGTTTGAAGGCTTTGTTTGAAAGGCAGGGGCCTAACAGCAGAGAAAGAATATTTGTCAGACTCTTTTCCAAGTTCAGGTGTCTGCTCTGATACTTGCATTCTTTTTCTTTTAGTGGTTAGCTGTCATATTGGAGCATTGATACTGTTTGTGATGAAAGGGATTTGCCAACACAAAAAAATACCATAGAGACAAAAACCCCTACATATTCAAAATTTAGGCTCAGTATTAGTTTTTAAATTTTAGCCTTTTGTACATACGGGGTCTTACTTTTTTGTGTGTAGGATGAGGTACTTAGGACCATAACAATTAGCATTTTAAGGCAGAAAGGGAACTGAGAGATTATCAGCTCTAGGCCCCCCTTTAATGTAAGAGAAACTGAAAATCCATAGAGGATCAGATTGTCCAAATTCAAATGCCGATTTGCAGAGGAGCTAGGTCTAAAAAGGTTTCTCTTAATCAGAGAATTGTTTTATCAAGACACCTATAATTCGACTAAATTGGATTATGTGATTATTGTTAAATAGACAATTTTAGGTTTATCTCTCTAATTTCATATTTTCACATCAAGATATGATTGCACCTGAATTTTGTGATTATAACTTTTGTTTATAAAAATTGATGCTTTAAAATATAACTGTTTCCCATTGAAAGTCTACATGTAAGCTATTTTTAAATGGACAGTGAAGAATATTAAAACTGACACTCAGCTCCTGTCTTGGCTGAGCTTATTCTGAGTATAATTCAGTAAAGTCTGCTTCTATCATGGTCCAGGCAATGAGACAAAAGGATTAAGGCTTGGAGGACGGGGCTGGGCTAGACCTCCAGGCAGGGGGCCGTAGGCAGTGAGGCTGATGACAAGGGGGGAGGAGACGGATTCACCCCCTTTTTGGAAAGTGTCATAATGTAACGAGATGACAGGAGGAAGACACTTTTGTTGAATGGTTCATAGAGCTGAGGGCGACACTAATTACAGATGAGCCAACAGTCCACTGCTATGGTTGTTTGAAGAGCTCTGGACTTGAGGGTGGAGTCTCAGCACTGCCTCTTACTAGCTGCAAAATTCTCTGAGCAAAGCGAGACTTTTCTTGTCTTATCTGTAATTTGAGGGGATTTGTTTTAATGTTATTAATAACTCTTCCAGATTTACAGGTGCCATGATCATAGTTTTTTTTGGGAGTCACTTCTGGACCATTTCTAATAAGCATCACAAGTGTGTATTAATTTATCCTGTTTTGCTTTAATTGACTCTGTGCTGGCTTTCAGATACTTTGTTGTCAGAATTGAAGGAGAGTATCAGGTTGTTCGCATTTTTAACTGTTACCTTTTGGTTTATTGGAAGTCACCTTATAAATTAAGTGCTCGGGACTGTATAACTGGTCAGCACCTTTAAGCTGGAAGAGATGGCATCTCAAATCATGGCCACGTACCAGAGGGGCTGTGTGTGTGTGTGTGTGTGTGAGAGAGAGAGAGAGAGAGAAGAGGGATCTTTGCATAGGACTTGGAAGCAGACCCTTTATAAAACATGTACAACTCAGGAAGAGAAAAATGTAAATTGAATTGAGTGGGATGCCCTTCTCTATGAGGGGCCGCACTGGGCAGGTGGGCAGGAACCCTTTGTGTCTTTGACGAGGCACTGTGATGAACTCTCCGGTGGGCCTGGCCTCCCCTCCCCTCCACCTGGCTTGGCAGCCTCAGCTTCTCTCCTCCTGCTTCCAGGGAGGCTCCTGCACTGCCGACCTGGTGGTTTGGGCTTTATGATGAGGAGTCTCAAGGACATGGGGCTGGTGAAAGAGGCAGAAATGGGCTAGAGCCAGGGACAGAGTCTTCCAGAGAGTTTGGGTAAGAGAAGCGGAGTGGACAACATGAAAGAAGCAGCTGGAATAAAGGGGGTGCTTAGAGGTGCTGTCCTGGGTCCCATGTCCTGGTCACATCGTCTGAGAAATGCATTTTCTGTGCAGCTTCCTGATGCTGCCGGGCTCTGTTTTGCAGGGCTGTGCTGTGACCAGACCCAGTCAGAGGCTCTGTGTCACCTCCGTGCAAGGACATCTAAAGGGCAACCTGGGGAAAACCTTGAGAAGAACTTTGGAGATGATCATTTTGCCCATAGAAATCACCATTAAGGCTCTTGAGATGATGTTACCAAGATTGGAATTTTACTCCAGGGTACAGGTTGGACAGCCCACGAGGACAGGGGGGTTATCTGTTTTGATTGTTGTATTTTGAAGCCATAACATACCTCTTTTCTGGAATGAGTGACAATGAAAGAAGTAGGAGAGTTTGTCTGCTGGGTCTGTGTTAGGTCACCAATTCGTACTTAGTAAGGTCAGTTTCCCTAGGGAATGATTCTCTGCACCAGTCCTGGGAAATACACAGTATTGGCCTACGTTTGTTGAGAGAGAGAAGCAATAAATTATATGAGGAGTTTGGAGTTCAGAAAATAATGAATCAATGTGGGAAAATAGGGGTGCTGGTGACGGGGGGTGGTCTTTGCAGTGCCTTCATCTGTAGCTCATGACATTCTGAGAGGCTGTGAGAGAAGGGGAGGAGCCTGCATGTATTGGGGGGCAGAGGAGAGGGGCCTGAGGCTGTCCCCCTGCACCTCGCCCCGGAGACGTGAGGAGATGAAGGTCAGTGTGCAGAATGGAGGGAATCAGGGACATAAAATGTCCGCTTATTCTGTTACTATGCTTACTATTAAATAGTTCCATTTTCAAATTTTTCTTGAACAAACCAACAAAAAATCAAGTCCTACTTCTTTCTAGCAAAATCTTATGTGAGTTAATGTATATAACAGATAAAGGCTAAAGGGTGGGGAACTTGGGCTGCTCTGAGGCGGGTGCTCAGAGCCCCCACACTCCATTCACAGCACGGAGACGCCCAAGCCGTCCCAGGCTCTCGGTCACAGTCATGGGAACCCAGGGCCCAGGCCCCTCACGGTCTCCTGACTGGGCAGCCCAGTTTTTCTCAGAGAAGGTAAAAAGCTTGTCTCTGTGACTGCCATTTCTCTGATCTCGGGAAGCTGCTCCGCCTTTCTCGTCCCCTTTCTTAGCTTGGCTGCGGCTCTTGTCACCCTGCCCCGCTTGCTTCGGTAATTAGCTCTGGAAGGAAATAACTCACACAGTGAAAATGATCTGGAAACTCTTATTTATGAGAAAGAAATTCTAGCCCCATGGGTATGTGTGATTCACAGTTGCTCTAAATCCACATAAATGTGTTTGCACAAATTAATAGCAACTTTTCATAAACAGACTTCACTGTCCACTGCTAAAAATACTCCAGTCGCCTTAACTGAAGCGGAGGTATGATAGGAATCTATCTCCAGGGCAACGCCGATCAGGGGCAGTTTGTGCTTGCGCTTGGGCAATGGTCTGTGCCGGCTTTTGAAGATGCCAGGACTTTGTGTGTCGCAGCTACCTGGGTCGGCGAGAAGAAAGAGACAGACAGGCCTCTGCACAGACATGCCGAGTGTGAGCTGTCGGGTCACGGCCGCGCGTGCTCACGTCCAGCGGGGACCCTGACCGGGTCATGATGGTCACACTACAACTCACTAGCAGGTAAACCACCTCCCTCCATGTCCTATAAGCGGCTGACCTCGGGAATTCATCTCTGCAGGAAGCAGAGCCCACGTGCCAGGGCTTGAGAAGAGTAATAAAGACTTGTGCTTATTTAGAATTAGTCTGGAGGCAAATAGTGCTCCTTGGGTCATCTCACAAGTCAAAGAATTACGTCCATCTCACATAAAAAGACGCTGCCATACAACCGGCTGGCTTTATTAGAACCGCCGCGGGGCTGGCTTCTGGGTTTCACCAGAGCAGGGACCTTAACCGCGCCGCCCTGCACCGCGCGGTGCCCTGAGCTGCCCTGAGCTGCCCCCACGGCCCTCCCTGCCTGTCCTCCCGGTGGCGCGGACGGGGTGCGGGGCCTTGCTTCCTCTGCACCGCCAGGTTCTTTGCCCTGAGTCTGGGCCGGGTCTGGCCTCCGTCAGGGCAAAGAGGGCTGCTCAGACGGCAGGTCAGCCGAGCAGAGGAAGCGGCCCCACGCCTTCAATTTAGAACGCAAATTCAAAAGACGTACAGTTTAAGCCCCCCTCACCCCATTTACTCCTGCTGTTTTCTGATTTTGGAGGGGACCGTTGCTTACCGTTGAAATTTCCAGATGCACAGGAAAGTGCGGGCCAGGGAAACGCGTCTGATACCAGGACGGAGGGAAAGTCAGCGGCTGGGCGCTCTCCGGGTCTGCTTGTCTACCTGTGGTTACCTCGGTGCATTCTGTAACTTGGACAGAATCCTTGTGAAAATATGGATTAATAGTTGATTTGAAACAAACAAACAAAAAGCCATTCTCCTTAACAGTATATATATATTTTTTTCCTAGCTGTGTGCTGAATCTCAGTCTGGTTCATAGGAGGGAGGACGGTGGATCTGTAGTTAAATAGAGAATGGCCATTAATCCCAATTACGTGTGCGGGAGGTGCCAGCAGGAGTGTTTCTAAGGAATTGGGGAGCATCCCAGGACATTTGTGTTCCTTAGTTTTGGAGGCTCCATTCCTCAATATAAATTCAAATATACCCACTTTACATATTAAGTGTCGTTCTTGGCTGTTAAGTTTATGAAGGTATGTTTGTAAAGCTGAGAGTGGTTGAGAGTTCATGGACTTACGGTAGAAGTTTATCATGTTATTATTTACATGATAGTCGGGCTGCAGATGACAAGTTGGCATATGTATTAGTTTTCGGTAGTGGATGTAGCTAACTGGGTGGTTTAAAACAGTAGAAATTTCCCTCTCTGGATACTGCAGGCCGACAGTCCTGAATCCGAGCATTGAGTTAAAATCCAGGCGCTGGCAGGGTGGAGCGCCCTCTGGAGGCCACAGCGTGTCTGGGCTGGTGGCTGCGTCCCTTCAATCTTCGCCTCATCTGCTCCTTCTCCTGGTGGTAATTGCGTCTCTCTGTCTCATACCAGCACATGTGATGGCATTTAGGGCCTACCCAGATTATCCAGGATTAATCTTCATCTCAAAGTCCTTAAGGGTAATCATATCTTCAAAGATCCTTTTTTCCAAACAAAGTACATTTACAGTTTCTGGAGATCAGGATTTGACATCTCTGGGACCACCGCACAGCCCAGTGCAGGATAATATTATGTTCTGGAGGTAACTACACTTTTAGCAGTTTTGATTCAGTAAGATTTTTATTTGTGTATGTCAGCACAAGTACCCATTTTCAGGCCTCTAGCTTTCTAGTGGGCCCTTGGATTCCATCCTTCTGTGGCAGCACTTGGGAGAAACACAGAGACAGTGAAATGTATGGTGGTGACTGCAGCTACCACAGAAACTGCTGGACTATGACCCCAACCCACCGTGGCTGCACTTAGCAGCTCACAGGGCCCTGCTGCCTGTCAGACGTGGTGCAAGGCCCTTTCCCGTACTTCCCACTGTTCACGTCATTTCTTCAAATGAAGCATCGTCTCACCATAGCCACGAGGAAACAAGGTGCAGAGAGGCTAAGTGATTTTCCCAGAGCTACCCAGCAAGTGGGAGCAGAGTCAGGGTGTGGACACAGGTCTGTCTAACTCCAAAGCCCAAGTTCGTTTTGTGCACTATGGTGTATCATTTCACAAAAAGGAAATGAATACATAAAGTGTGTGACAGAAACTGTAGCCCGAAGGATGGAAGAGTTAGAACCAAGGCAAACACTTGACCTTGGTCACTCCAAGTTAGTCTTCATTTCTCTCCTGGGTTGGGGGCACAGTAGTTAATACTGTTGCTTCAGTCATCAGGGTGTGTGTGGTGTGCGTCTGTATTTACTGTTTGGAAAACTGCTTGTAACTGATCCCATTGTTTGGGTTCTAATTTTTACAATTGAACATTTTTTGTGTGCTTTTAGTTTTTGAGTCCCTTGATTTAAAAAGAACCTCTCAGATGGCATTAATATCCAAATTTGATAAATTTAATTGATATTAGGGGTCAACATCACTGTGCCCATAGCAGATGGAGCACGAAGACCCATATCCCTCACAGAATATTTTCCAAGTGTTATTGCTGCGTTTAGGAAGTTTACCTCTCTCTGTATTTACTATTGTTTATAGTATTATATACTTGATAGCCCTTTAATTCCTGTGTTTTAATTTTGTATGTATTTTAGAAGGCCACTATATCACTATTATAATTGAAAAAACAATATTACCTACTATAAATAGAAGGTAAATAACAAATATTAATATTAATGCAATGAAAATAATGCTATTTTCAGAGTCTGAGCAGACAGCTGTAGTGGCCCAGACAGCAGGTTCTGAGCTTGCCGTCACTGTGGGAAGAGAGACTAGCTGGGCAGAGAGGTGGGGGATGCATGCTGCCCTGGGCAGAGAGGTGGTGGATGCATGCTGCCCTGGGCAGAGAGATGGTGGATGCATGCTGGCCTTGTCCCCAGACCTCCTTCTTGACAAAACCCAAGGGCTGAATGAGGCCTGGGAAGGGAGTAACTTTCTCACCTGGGAAGGAGATTCAGCATGCTCCTGGGCGTGTGTGCAAACCCAGACACATCCCAGCACTGCCTGCAGCCTCCCTGTCTGCCTGTGGTGTGAGGCTTGAATATTCTACATCTTGTGCTTCTTTCACATCTGAACTGGAGTGCCAGGGTGACCTAGCCACAAGCTCTCCTCCCTACTCGGGTCTGTGGATAACCCAGCCGCAGTGCTTCTTATCACGGTCACCAGGCACAGTGATGACATGTCTCTCAGTAGTAGTAGGCTTCAGTTCCCTGCCTGTGAGATTGTTAAAAGCTATGTGTGTGTGGGGGGAGGGGGGTTGCGGGGGTTGGGGGGGTTGTTGAGAGCACAGATTCTGGAGCCTAGGAATCAGACGCCTGGGTTCAGACACTGACCACTTGTTTGCCGTGCACATTGGGGTAAATTCTGACACTCTCTAAACCAAGAACATCTGTCTGCAGGCACCAGGGGTCATCTCCTTACCCTGTTGGTACTACAAAGTGTGCCCCCACAGCTTGTTCACACTGTCCCTAAGGGTAAAACCCCACCAGAGTGGCTG
>NW_003852434.1:13527106-13530026 GCF_000181295.1 Otolemur garnettii
CATTAATACATTTATGCACCTTGCCCCAGCAGAAAGGACTATACCCATTCATTAACTGAGTTCTGGCTGAATGTAACCTTAGAGGACCCATGTTCCCTAAATGTAACAATTGAGTTCTGGCTAAACAAACCCATGCGACTATATATACCCCTGAGCAAAGAGCCAGAGAGAGACAGAGAGGAGAGAGAGAGAGAGCTTTCTCCCCCTCCCCCAACCTGGGTTCTTTCTGCCAGTAGTTTTGGAGTTTTTATGTTCTTTTTTTTCTGTAAATAAATCCAGTCTTAGCACTGATCTTTGGTTTGTGGACTCATTCTATGAATCACCGAGACGGATAACTCTTGAAGACGAAAGTCGGGCATGAACGTCGTGACGAGGCCAGTGGGCTTCGTCTGGCCCAGTCTTGGTAGGTGCTTATCTACTGAGTCTGATGTAAGGAACTTTTCATGCAAATGCTCTTTCTGAGGGTCCTGCCAGGGCAGCTTTAACTTTTATGATCACGCCATTTAAAATTCAAAACTTGTATTTCCCAAAGGTGGCTAATAAATTGCTAAAAGGCGCACCACGGGTGGGCAAGAGCACAGATTCTGGAAGCCTGGGAATCAGAGACCTGGGTTCAGACACTGACTGAGTGTTTGCTGTGCATCTGGGTACATTCTGAACTCCTCTCAGCCTCCATCTTCTAAGACTGCCTTTGTCATAGGACCAAGGTGACTAGCACATGCGCTACCTAGACAGAGATTAGAACAGAATCTCGCACATAGCAGGTGTTTAATAAGTGCTAGCAACTGTTATTAAAAAGGAAGCAACACAGTATGCCTTCAATACCTGGCTTGTGTTGACTTCTAAAAAGCATCAGTCAGCAGAATCAGAGGAACGGGGCCACTTGACCCGCATATTCTGACGGGCAGATGGACATAGGATGCCCTCCAAAGCTCGTGGGACCCTGCAACGGACGACTGCAACAGAAAGCTGTGGGCCCCCATGAGGGAAGGGGAGATGTGAAGCAGGCAGGGAAGTGGGGTGCAAATCGGCTTCATTATGCTTACAGTTTTGGTGGAGGACGGCTCATCACATGTTGGATGCCCAAGAAAGGCTGGGGCTGGCGGGAAGTTTGAGAGGCTGATGGTGCTGTGGGACCTGGCTCTCCTGGAGCATGGCTGTGGGACCTGGATTCTCCGTCTATGGAGCACGGCGTATTCTCCTTTGCTCAATAGTTACCTGTGTACATGTCTTTTTCTGCCTTTTTTTTTTCCATACTGGTTTGCTTTTATTTCCACATTCAACCTGTTGAGAGAGCCTGCCACAACCTGAATAGTGGGGGTAGGAGGTGCTGTGGCACCTTCTGAGCACAGTGGGACACAGCAGGGTACTGTGTCCCTGCTGGTCTCCAGACACACCCAGCACTGGCCCATGAATAGGAATACAAGAATTCTTTTTTTTTTTTGCTGTTTTTGGCTGGGGCTGGGTTTGAACCCACCACCTCCGGCATATGGGGCCGGCTCCCTACTCCTTTGAGCCATAGGCGCCGCCCTATAAGAATTCTTGAACAGAAACACCACTCAGCTGTGCGTGGAACACCTTGGAAAGACCACTGACTGCAGGAGCAAAAAGGTACCTGCTGGCTGCACTGCGTAAGAGAATAAGCAGCGAACACTGGTGGTGCTGATTTAAAAAACCCCCAATGAGAAAAAAGTGAAAGCAGTTCCTTAAAACTTCCCCCACCGTGGACACCAGGGGGTTAAAGGCACAAAAATGTGTTGAGATGGAAGAATCCCGGGGTAAATGCACCTGTGCTTTTCTGCTGGTTTGAGTCTTTCTAGGGCAAGAACTCTTATCATTTCATCTTCTTTATTGCCCACAGAGAGCAGCACAGTATCTGGTACTAAGAAAGGAGATAATTGAACATATGTTGAACTAATACAAATACAAATCGTACTACTGTCATAAAGAGACTCAAAACCACAGCCGTTCAAACAAATCCGAGGTTTGCGTAACAGCCTGAAAGTGGTGCTTTGTTTCACGACTGTGTTCCAGGGGCCGGGAGCCTTTATCTCGCAGCTTTATCACCCCTGGGAACTTGCCTTCGCCTGTGTGGTCAACAGAGTCCAGTCCAAGGAATGAGAGAGAAAGGAGCGGAGGGCGGCAGCGTCCTTTGAGGTGTGCCCCCCCCCGCTGGCCACGGTGTAACCACATGGCCTCACCTCCTCAGGAGCATAAAAGAAGAAGGAGAGACGGATGCTGGGAACTGTCACCTGACTCTACATAGTTTGTTAATTCTGGAGCGTTCACCGGATTTCTTGCCTTGAGCATCCCTTAAGAACGGCTGTTGGTGGGGAGGAAGGGGGTGAGAATCTTGGCTCTAGCCCCTCGCCTTGGCCTCTGAACCCAATGCCTCATATTTCTAGAAAGCCACGGATCCTCGGGCGATTTGTGGTCTCAGCCCAAATGGCCTTTATCATCCACAGCTTGAAGGTATTATTTTTATGGAAGAAAAATGTAAAGGAAAGGGGAGCTAGAACTGTGTGCAAAGCAGGGTGTTCTTTTAAAATTCAATGCACGTATTTTGACTTCTGATGCAGTTCTACCAAATGCAGAAAGCACTGGAGTATTCTCTGAACTGGGTGTGCATGCAGCCTTGAGCAATCCCAGCACCAAGAGACGGACACATACACGTGAATGAATCTTCTTGTAATAACTCAGGAGTTTTCCCTTTTTGTCATAAAAACTTCTCAGTTAAGCAATTTTGAAGCATTAGTCAAGCAATAATGGTATGTGTTTGTGAGCAGCCCATGACTGTTAGGATAGATATTAATAGTTGGAGAAGGTTCTAGAATTGGAATAACTTTTTTTTTTCTTTCTTTGCTTTTTACCTGGATCATGGCAATGCAGTTGCAATGCAGTTTGCTTGTGTGTGTGGGCA
>NW_003852434.1:13530547-13533165 GCF_000181295.1 Otolemur garnettii
AATTAGACTTGGGAATAATTGCCCCAAGAGACTCTATAAATGGGTCTATGATTTTTGAGTTAGGAGAATAGGAAATAACGATTTTCAGAAATAATATTCTTATGGAATGTTATGTGAAAAAAACTAATGACATCACAACACACACACACCAGTTTTTAAAAATAGCCCCCGAGAATTCTAGGGCTACACTTCAGCTGAAGTTCGTCTGTTTGAGTTAAACAGAATACTTCTGTTTACCCTATTATGATTTTTTTCATGAATGGGCCATAAGAACAGGCAGTGGAGGGGATCATAGTGTGTTCACAGACTCCACGTGCTGACACTGGTACCACAGGGCTCTGTGGCAGGACACCATCCTGGTGGTGATCACGCTGCATTTCCAGAGAGCAATCTTTGCAGAGTGATTCTGGGCAGCTACTCACCGGGATCCTAGCAATGCCGTATCCCGTTTCTGAAGTCTGGCTCTTCTTAGAGAAGTTCATTGTGGCTGCCTTTACCTAAAGTCACTCTTTACCTTACCCCAGGTCCTCGGTGACGTCACCCTTTGATTGTCCTCCTTATCTCTGCTCTGACTAGACTGTGAACTTGCTGGCAGGGACCATATCTTTAGGTCACACCTGTGTCTCCCTTACTAGAGGGCACTTGGCACCTATCAAGTACAGAACAGCCACCATTTATCAAGTACAAACTGACCACCAGCTGATCCCTGTATCAGGTGCAGAATGACTGTCAGTTCAGCCTTGACTGTGATTTATACTTTGGTGGCCTCATTAAACCTTCCAACCAGGGAGTATAATCCTCATAAGTAGTACCTTTACTATTTAGGAAGTGGAGATAATGACGCAGAGGCTCAGAGTTTGTGGAATGTCCTGGCGCGCACAGCTGGGGTTGAGCAGCTGGGATCATAGTCCAGGCCAACCGAAGTCTAGGCCTGTTCTCCTGTAACTCCTCCAACTTGCCTCTCGACCTGATGAGAATCCAGCGACCTAACATGTATGAAATACATTGCAAACTGGGAAGGATTACATAGGAGTGATCTTCACTATTTTCTTTCTGAGTGTACAGAATTTCCACTGGTAAGAAGTAGTAATTTAATGGCAAAGTCATTCCAGCCTCCGAGTAGAAACACAGATGCCGTCAGGTGTGACTAGAAAGAGCTACTCGGAGAAAATGTCCTGCCCACCTGCTGTGCAGCTCAGCAAGGCCCTCCGGGAGGGCTCACAGCTGTCCCAGGCTTGTAGGCTGAGGTTTGCTAGGGACTTTGGACTTGTTTAAGGAAGTTAAGAGTAAAATTTTAGTAGATTTGTTCCTTTCTTTTTTATTTTTGGAGACAGAGTCTGACTCTGTCACCCTGGGTAGAGTGTCACAGCTCACAGCAATCTCAAGCTCTTGCTCAGAGGATCCTCTTGCCTCAGCCTCCCGAGTAGTTGACACTACAGGTGCCTGCCACAAATGACTGGCTATTTTCTTTTTTAGAGACGGGGGTCTCAGTCTTGCTCAGGCTGGTCCTGACCTCAAGCAATCCACCCACCTTGGACTCCCAGAGTGCTAGGATTATAGGTGTGAGCTGCTGCGTCTGGCCAATTTGTTTCCTTAGTCATTGATGCTTTTTCAAAAAATGCATTTTTATATTTTTAAATTATCACTAAGTTATAGTAAAGTTGTAAGGAAAATACACAGGCCTTTTTCCCCTTTTCTGAACTATTTGAGAGAAAGTTTTTAAACTGATGTCCTATAAATCCCCAAATAGTCTAGTGGGTATTTTCTACAGAAAAGGACATTTCCTACATGACCACAACTATCTAAATTAGGACATTAATAGTAATGATTAATACTAATTAATATTCTAATTAATTAAAAATTATAGTGATACATCACTTTCATCTAATTCTCAAGTTTCTAACTCACCTATAGCAAAATATTTAGTTGATTCTGTATTTCCTTTTGTATTTTTAGAAAAACCTGGGAAAATAAGCTTCTAAGTAAACTACAAACATTTGCTATTTTTATGGAAAATTAGTTTTGACTACATTGCAATCCTATGTGACCCCTTAGATTTAGAAGAAATAATATTCTGGTGATCTTACCATTCTCTAATGTATTCCTTAATATACTTTACCCATTTTGATGGAAGCGAACGGGTCTGTCCTTACTCGGAGCCTGACTGATGGGACTCACGCTGGGCCTTTCCTCAGAACGTCCTCAGTGGAAGGGTTTCTGTCTGCCTCTCTGGTCACTTCTGTAGATGCCGCAGGCTCCTGGGAGCTCCAGGCTTCTTCCCTGTTCAGGAGCAAGCTGCTTCCTTCCAGAGGCACAGCCTGTGCTCGGCCACCCTCCTCTCAGTGGAGAGAGCTCTTCCCAGAGAGCTGTCACCTCACGGCACTTGGTGGCCCCCTCGTGTCTTCCCTTTGTTCCCCAGGGCTTAAACGAGTAAGGCACGCCCCTGCCCAGGCTCACATTCTTTCCTTTTACCCAGGTATACCCCCACCCGGGCCACATCTCGCTAAAATGTCCCTTTAGGTTTGCACAAATCTTGCTCTCTGCTCACGCACCCCACAAACCTCCCCAACCCCACACATCTCCCCCGACCCCACACACCTCCACCCTGACCCCACACA
>NW_003852434.1:13533442-13552573 GCF_000181295.1 Otolemur garnettii
CCCCCCCAGACCTCACACACCTCTCCCCCAGCTCCATACACCTCCCTGCACCCTACACACCTCCCTGGCACTTCTGAGCTGAATGCACTTCTGTTAGCGCCAGTGCTCCAGTGTGAGCCCAGGCACCTGGTGGCACCATCCATGACAGGAATGGAAGCTGCCTGGCTGCCAGGCATGGCCCTTCTGCTCTGCCCTTTGTCATTACCAAGAAGGATCGTTCAGGAAACCCTGTTCATGGCATTGCCTGAGGCCTGGTCTTGCTGGGCCAATCCACCTGCTCCTGACCTTTCTATGCTAAGATCTGAGCCTTATGGAAGTCAGTTACACAGAGGTCCCTAGGAGTCCCCTTACCATATTTTGGTAGACAGATCCCATATATGAGAGCAACTGACTCTAATCCAGGGCACCTGTGTTCTTGGTGACATCTGAAATCGGCGTGTCTTGGTTGGGATAAGCTCTATCCAAAATTGTTCCGCCCTGGCCAGGGTGCTGCTGGTGAGTACACGTGGTGGAGGAGGGTGGTCTTCTAAGGAGAGAAGCCAGCACAGAGGGTTCTGTCACTTAGGACAGGGGAAGGAAAGCTGTAGGCTAAGCACATCAAATTGTAAAAAAAATCAACACATTGTACCCCACATACTCATAAATGGATTCATGATCTTTGTGTATATGACTTAATAAATAAATAAATAAAAATAAAGTGAAATGAAATATCAGGAGAAAACATTATTTTACATATCAAAAACATTCTAATGTTTTTAAGTTATAAAAATTGATATTCTCATAAGGAAAACATCCCCAAGTGAGGTGTCGGGGCCTGGCGGCTGTGAGAGGAAGGGAGGTGGAGATGGGAAGAGTGGGAATGGACAGGAGCTGATGCAGCTGAGGGCGGTGGAGCTCTGGGAGCTGCACTCGCAGGAGCCCCTCCGAACGCCCTGTATCTGGTTATGTATTTATAACAAGTACTGTTTGCTTATCTAAAAGGCCCTGGAATAGTATAAGCTTCAGATGCCCAGGAAATAGTGAAACATGAAAGAGAAAGAGGAGGAGGAGGAAAGGGAGGAGGGAGGGAATGAGGAGAAGGCCTTGCTCCAGGCCGGCCCGGGGGTGCAGAAGACAATTCAGGAGAGTTAATGTGGGTTTTCAGCTGATGGCCCTGCTGTGGCGGGGTGTCACTTACTTTTATGCTCATGGTTCAGGTGGCTCTTCTAAGAAGTCCAAGGAGGAGAGAAATGTCTCCTTGTTAGTGGACACAGTGAGGGGTGAGGGACAGGGCTATGTGAACAGGAAATGGGACACAGCAGGTGGGCTCAAGTATTCAGCAGGAGGTGGACGCAAAAGAAGGTTGATAAAACTTTGCCCACTCTCCCCAGCCCTAGTCTTTGGCAATACTGGGCTTCCCTCTGTGCATACCCAGGAGATTTGTGCTTCCTTTTCTTACATTATCAGGAGGACAGCCCTACAGCGTGGAGTACCTGGCAGCCAGGCGCATACACTGGGGTGACATCTTTATACAAATAGGGTAATAATTAACACCCACATTTTATTTAACCACAAGTGTCCACCATAGCAGGTGGTGGGATTGGCTGACCCACTCTGAGGACATCGATGGTGCTCAGACCTTAGAGTAGGGAGGTGAGTAGCCGAGAAGATAGGACTAACCAGAGATAAGCTGGATACAACAGGGGAAGAAAATTCATCAAGGACTTCAGACCAAGCAGAAATAAAGAGCCTTGAATTTTTCTGCAAAAGAAACCAATGTTTAAAAGTGAGCCTTAAAAACACCTCCTCTCCCCCGCAGAATTAATTAAACCTCTGTTCTTAGATCAGGGATAAGTATCTATTATCACACTCATTTGGTAGTATTATTGAAAGTTGTTACATGTAAGTCCTCTCGCCAGAGCAGGAAATAACAGCACGGTTACTGAAAGAGAGCTCTGTGTCAGAAGCTCCCAGTGCACACCGACAGGGTGGATCACTAGCCAGGTGCCCTGTGGCCTTGGAGTTTGCTTGGTTCTCCATCTCTCAGGAAGTGCCCTCCACTCCCTCTCTCCGTGTGTCCCATAAAAGCAGTTGTCCCATCTACAGACCTATAGCATCTGGTTTCAAATGCATCCAAAATTGCTCATAATTTTTTCTCCTGTTGACGGGGAGATGCTACAGATTTCTTTTCAACCACTTGCCTTTCATAAGCATAAATGACTAGAAAGGTATTTTATAAAAACTGGTGAAATCGTTGGTTGGGTGCTATCTTTTCTCTGTAAGGAGTCTGTGTTCAGAGCTGATCTCCAAGTCTCTCCCTCCTCCTGGCTCGCTGACGTCCTGCCTTCTCCGGCCAGGCCTCTCCCTGAAGGCTCGGGCTTTGCTGGCACTGCCCTGAGGACAGAGATGGATGAGGTGTGTGGGTTGTTGATGTTCACTTGGTATTTTTAGCTCATGGTTAGCAAAAACAGAGACAGCACTGAGTTGGCCTCTACTGAACGTGAAGTTTCACGTGTAGTGTGCAGAAGTCCCTCTCCTCGGGGGACTCTGCTACAATTGGCTGCTGTGCCTGCTGCCTGGACCCTGGCATCTGGAGAGCTGGGCTTCACTGCTGCCAGGAACCTTCCTACTCCTTACAAGGCCTGGTGTGCAGGCTGCTGTAAGGACTTGGTCTTAAAGACTATAATGGTAAGTAATTTGGTTAAACATGTTTCTAAATGATGTGGATTTTGTCCATCTTAGGAAGTGCCTTTTATGGGACTTCTTAGCTACAGCTGTCCCGTGGTAGGCTTGCATGCAGGGTGGAGCAGACACAAGTTTCCAGCGTCCAGGTCCATCCCTGTCCTTATCCAAACAATACATGGCTGCAGTGTTGTCTTAGACATTTCCTTGCTTAAAATAAAAGAAAAAGAATGCACTCAGCCTTCTGTATCCGTAGGTTCTGTGCTCAGGCATCCAACCAACTCTGGGTGGAAAATATTGGAGGAAGAATAGATGGTTTCCTCTGTGCTGGACATACATAGTTTTTCTTGTCATTATTTCCTAAACATTAGTGCAATATGGCAACACTTTACATTGCACTTAGCAGGCATCCGATGTTATAGGTAACCTATAGGCAACTTAGAGTACCAGGAGGATGGCTCAGGTCATATGCAAAAACAATGCTATGTTCCAACATTTAAGGTACTTGAGCATCTGTGCATTTCAGTATCCTTGAGGGGTCCTGGAACCAATCCCTCGAGGACACCAAGAGATGACTACACTTAGATGGTGCAGAGATGGTGCATCTCTGCCTCATGTCCAGATGAAGAAGAGGCGCGTCTGTGTATGTGAGTGTGCTGTGTATGTGACATGTATGTAACACGTGCATGTATGTCCAGCTCCACCCAGACATTCATGCTGGGCTTCCATGGCCACACTCCTGAGGTGATCAGGGTCCTGCTCTTTTGCTTCATGTACCATGTCCTGTTGGAAGGGTGACAGAGCCTGTACAGGGCAGGGTGGACAGGCTATAGGAGGCTGTGGGGTGTGGGTTCTGCTGGATGACAGGCATTGATCTTGCAACTGCCCAGAGGACTCCCATCCTCCAGGGAATGGTGACAGCAGCTTTGCTTCTACTCTGAGGATCCAAAAGCCCACAGGCGTTTGGTGTCCACATACCTCCTTGACCGGAGCTGCCATCATCAAGGCTCCTGGTGCCATCCTCGCTCCTGTCCAGTGTCCCCCAGCTCTGCCCACCACCCAGCCCCTCCCTTCCTCTCTGCGGGGCTGACTGCAGGGGGCCACAGAGGGCCAGGGAGATTGGCTCTTTCTCAATTATTCCCCTCCTTTTTTTTGGTGTGCCACAGTGTAAGGACAATCTTTGCGTTTTCTAGAGACTCCCCTTTTGATTACCAAAAAACTATCTTAGCATAAAACTACATCTTCCTTCCTCCCGACACAAACTGTTTCTTCCTCTCATCATTTTTGCTCCCATAGTATTGTTTCTGTTTTGTGCCTTTAACAGAGGAATAGAAAGGTCCCGTGCATAGACGTGAGGGAAAGAAAGGCACCTGGTGTAAATCATACCAGGCGGTGAGGACATTTAAATACGTATGCAGCACTGATCTGGAAATCCGAGGATTAGTTCCTAAAATAAGCTTCATAAGGAATTTGCTTTTAAAGAAATTACAGATTTCTATTTCTGGCAATATAGAAGATTAGATGCTTTGAACATCCCTCTTCCTGAAAACAATACTGGATGAATATAAAAAATAATCTTTTAAAATATATCCCTGAGCTAGCAAGCAGGTAATAAATATAGAGTGGCTGGAGCTGAGTGGTTTCTGTGGGGAAGTTGGCACTTGCTGCAGCTGGTTACGAGGACGTGAGCCACACAGAGGCAGACGCTGTGTCTGTTCCATCCCTGCT
The DNA here is from genome assembly GCF_000181295.1 of Otolemur garnettii. Classification (NCBI taxonomy): domain Eukaryota; kingdom Metazoa; phylum Chordata; class Mammalia; order Primates; family Galagidae; genus Otolemur; species Otolemur garnettii. Next base: position 13,537,832 of record NW_003852434.1, read on the forward strand.
CTCCCCTCTTCCTGGAGCACTCTGTGTAGGAGACACCAGGCACACACATGCCCAGCCAATCAGAATTGTTTCCCAAATCAGCTTTTCACAGTTGGAATAACGCCGGAGATGGAGTATGAACTCTTGTTCAGGCTAACATACACAGGTGGATACTTACAGAAATATTTACAGATACATGTACAGATACGGGGCAGTAAGCACATGTGTTACCTGGATGTCAGAGCTGAGAGGACCAGGAGGTGCCACCCCCACAGGGGCAGGCAGCAGTGTCAGGGCTCAGACCTTGGTTTCTAATACTCTTTCCAATTAATAAAACTTGGGAGTCTTGGAGAAATGACTGATTGTAGGACTGGGGCAGAAAGTTTACAAGGTGAGCCTGGAGCACCTTGCAAGGCCAGAAACTAAGAAAGTTCTAAAGCAAATAAAAAAATCACAAAGATACAGTGATAGGGATGTGTCAAAGGGACTAGGAGGCAACTGAGAGTTCCCTGGTTAAATATGGATGATTAGAACAACAGAAGAGTGTGGAAATAGAACTCAAAATATATAATACGTGTCCCTGAGTTGATCCTGATATAAAGAACTGAATGAATAAATAAATAAGAGAGATGGGATAAAAACTCCATGGAGAAGAGCTCTAAAGAAATCACGTAGGTAATTACTCTCAAGAGGGTGGGGGCATAACTCCCCCTCCCCAAGTGTGAGCTGCCATTGACCATGGTAAGTAGTGTTGTCACAGGACGTGATGTGACAACAATGACATTCTGCTTTGTGACCTTCTTTCCCCAAACAGTGAGGACAACAGCAGACCGCCCCAACCGAGGGATGTTTTATAGAATGACTGGTCGGTATTTATCAAAATTGTCAAGGTCACCAAAAGCAAGGAAAAGTCTAAGAAACCATCATAGTCAAGAGGGGCCTCCTGACACACGCAGATGTGATGGAATGCGGTGTCCTGGATCAGGTCTTAGAACAGAAACAAAAATGAGATGAAAAGGAAGACAATCTGAATAAAGCGTGGACTCCAGTTCACAGTAACACTCCAGGGTTGGCCCCTTAGCTGTGCTGAATGTGCTGAATGTCACCAACGGGAGGAGATGAGAGGGGACTATATGGGAATTCTGTTATCTATGCAACTTTTCTGCAAATCTCAAACTATTCTAAAATACAATGTTGATTTTGAAAAGAGACTTAAAATAATTGCTAAGTGGGAAAATGTAAATTATGGTGTTTATGTGTATACAAATATTTTTAAAAGTAAGGAAGGGATTGCTGTAAAACTCAGGTTAGTGGTAGGCTTTAGGGGAGAGCAGGGTCTGTGATTGGGATGTGGCACTTAATTCTCTCAATAGCTTTAAGGGTGAGAACTCATGTTACTTCCATCTTAAACAAAAAATGGAAGCTTGGGAGGTTATGAAACTTTCTTAAGGCCCCACAACTAGTGTGTAGACAAGTTGAGTTTCAGAAGCCTGATCTCGTAGCCACTACCCTGACTAAGCAAAAGTTGTGTCTACAGAGACTGCATGAAAATTAAAAAAAAAAAAACAAACATTAAGATTTATGTTTTTCCACATTTTTTATTAATTGAGAGTAAATTTCAGTAAATTATAGGCTAATTGATTACAGAACTTCTTGTTTTTAAAGCAGTGATGTAGACTGGATTTGCTTAAAAGACTAGAAATGAATGACAGATGGAAATGAATATATCTGGGAGAAAATATGCTGGTGGACAGCCAGCCGTTTAGAGTGGGCATACCTTGTTTAGGAACTGTCTTCAGATATGGAATCAAGGGTATGGAAATTTTTTTTCCTAGAAAGGTGGAATAGAACATATTTTTTCCTGATTCTCCTGCCAGGTACAACTAAACATCATGGACATCATGGATAAAACAAATACAAAAAGATGAAAGGCAGAGAGAAGGCAGCCCACTGGCCAGGGACTGGGGGACCCAAGAAATGGCGTGGTTGGCGTAGTGGCGGGTTCCCTGGCTTTTCTCTTGCCCTGACTCTCCTAGACTTGGAGTTGAAGAAGCTGGCAATTCAGAAGCACCAATGGGCACAGACAAAGCACAAGAAAATAAAAAATAACCTCCCGCGGTCTGCTTTCTCTAAGCAAAGGAGAAGAGAGGGCAGCCCAGAAAGACAGGACATTGGAAAAGACAGCTATTCAAACATCACAGAGGTGCACTGCATGCCTGCTGGCGAGGGCTCAGTGGAGGCCCTGACCCTCACGAGGCTGTGACACAGCACCACAGTTGCCTGCTCCATTGGGATGGTGTTGGAGAAGGCCACATAAGAAGTCCGGACTTTGTTCCCTGCCCCATGGTAATGAGTTCCCACCCTGCGACATTGGGGGAAACACATCCTTGTGGCTGCGCCTGGAGCCTGTACACTTTTCCCTTGACATTCCCAGGGCATTGTTTCCAAGACCCCCTGTGAATATCAGAATTCACAGATGCTCAAGTCCCTTGTATACAATGGTTTAACAGTTGCATATACAGAAGATACAAAGAAAAAGTCAAGTGGAAATTTTAGAACAAAAAGATACGGTAACTAAAATTTGTAGATAAGCTCAGAAATAGAATGGATGCATAAGCGTCAACGCTCAATTCCTGCTTTCAGCTCTTCTGGGCATCTACCTGGGAGTGGAATTGCTGGATATATGGCAACTTTATTTTTAATTTTTTGAGGAATTTTCCATAGCAGCTGCAGCAGTTCACCACCAACAGTGCATTGAGTTCCAGTTTCTCCACATTCTTCCCAGCACTTGTTTTCTTTTTAAAAAATGTATTAGCTGTTCTCATGGTGTCCCGTAGTTGAGCATCTGTCCATGTGTTTGTTGCCCACTTACGTATCTTCTTTGGAGAAATAGCTATACAAGTGCTTTACCTGTTTTTAAATTGGACTGTTCTCTTTTTGAGTTACAGGAGTTTTCATATCCTGGTTATTAACCTTCTGTCAGATATATGATTTGCAAATATTTTCTTCCATTCCCTGGGTTGCCTCTTCACTCTGTTGATTGTGTCCTTGCTCAACTTAGTTTTGACAAAGATGCAACAACAGTTTGATGCAGGAAAGACAGACTTTCCAACCAGTGATGCTGGAGCTCTTCAAGGAGAATCTCAGCCTAAGTCTTAGACCTCGCATAAAAGTAAATGGAGCACAGGTTCAAATTGTAAGTGTAAAACTATAAAACTTTTGAGAAATGAGAGAAAAGTTTGAGATCTAGACGTAGGCAAAGAGTTCTTAGACTGGACTGTAGAGATAAGCACCCCATGCTCAGACATGGCAGTTCACTTCATTGTACTCCGCCAGGAGATTGATTCTGAGAAAGATTTCTTCAAAGATCAAGCTTCTGCACCTGCCTATAGATATGCAGGAACATGCAGAATAACTCTCTTTGAAAGGGATCCTGGAGAATCAGGCCGGGGTGCAGCTGGGAGCTGGAAAACATGTCCTTGAGCGTTAGGTTCTGTCCTCTATCTTCTTCTTTCATTAACATTATAATCTCTAGTTTCGGTTTGGGCCAGCAAGAACAGACAGTCAGTTTCCTTTATGGTTTTACTCTAAGCAAAATCAATTGTCTATGTGTTCCTCAGCCTTCACACTGAATTGTAATCTTAATGGTAGCTTCCTAATGTTACTTCACTTCTTTGTATCTGTGTTAAATTCTTACTGAATGTTTGAAAGTATATAAGATAATCAGTAAAGTTAGGCCTGGTCGCTGACTGGAGTGAGTCTCGACCTCCCTTCAAATCAATCATCCCGTCTGCAGTTTCTTTTCCCTGCGTCTCCAATCAGAGGCTCCAAGAACAATTTCACTGGACATATAGGCGAAACGCCTATATGCCTCTGGCCAAAAAAGCCTTTTGACAGAGAGCAGTGAAAAGACTTTGTGCAGGCATACTTGTAAGAAACTGAGGCAGAATCCCATGTGGCCAGGTTAGTTGTGGGCCTAACATGACCAAGGCTTTGGCTAGAATAGCATTTCCAGACTGCGTTAAGGAATTAAGGTTGACTTTATAAGGCCAATGAAAAAGCCCTTTGGAAAACTGGCCATATACCCATCAGTAAATATCTGGCCAGATACCCATCACTTTCCTGATCTGTGGTAAGTGACGAAGGTTGCTTGCTGACAGGTCTGGGAATGGAAATGTCCTAGGAGACCTCAAGAGAAGAGGAATTTACCCAATGCATACAGTTATCTAATGCCACAGATGAAACTTGGCTCATGAAAGGCTTTTGAGAAGTCCAGCCTGAGAATTCCTTATAAAAGACTCCAGCAACCCCCCCCCCCTGACTTAAGGTCTACATGGGAGCAGAGGTTTGCACACAAATTCCTGTATGCCCAAGAAGTTTCTCTATGCTTTGCTTAAGGATTCGAAGTAACTGTCTCCCAATGGCATGGTCAGTAGAACAGACATTCAAATAGTCTTTCTCCCATTGCCTCAGGCTTCATCAGATAAGAACAAAGAAAGTACTAACTGACAACATGTTTTTCATTAAGTTATGTTAAACTGGGTTATGTTGAAAGGGTTATGCTTAAAGGTGTCTGTTGGGTGGATTATCAGATTACTAGGGAGGAGCTACTTACAGGGCGGGTGGTCATAGATGTTTAAATGGATTAATGAAGTCACTGATGCCCAGTGTGAATGTGCAGAGGGATTGTAATGAATATTAATGACGTCATTGCTGTATAGTGTGCATGCACAAGATTGCCTATATAAACCAACAGCAAATAAAGAAAGCTCGCCATTTTGCCTGAATGAGCAGATAGTCACCTTTATTTAAAACACAATTTCAGTAAGCATGCTTATTCTTCATGACATCGCTTTTCTGTGAAACCCTCACGGCAACATGGACACCAAAGCAAAAAACTGAGAACTTGGACTTTATGGATATTTAAAACTTTTGCTCTGTGAAAGACCCTGTTTAGAGGATGACAAATGAACTACAGACTTGAAGGTAACTGTGAACCAGACATCTGACAGAGGACTAGTATCTAAAATAGACACGCATCTCTCACAATTCAACATTTAAAAACAGCAAATGATCCAATTAAGAAACAGACAAAAGGCCAGGTGTGGTGGCTCAGCCTGTGATCCCAGCATGCTGGAGGCTGAGGTGGGAGGATCACCTGAGTTCAGGAGTTTCAGAACAGCCTGAGCAAGAGTGAGACCTCACCTCTAAAAATAGCCAGGCTTTGTGGTGGGCGCCTGAGATCCCAGCTACCAGAGAGGCTGGGGCAAGAGGACCGCTTGATCCCAAGAGTTTAAGGCTGCCATGAGCTATGATGACATGGCACTCTACCCAGGGTGACTGAGTAGGACTCTGTCTGACAAAAAAAAATGAAAAGAGATAGACAAAAGGCATAAAGAAATAGTTTACTGAACAGTGTACTTAGACTGAAAATAACGATGTGAAAAGCTGTTCAACACCATTCTCCATCCATGAATTGTAAAGTAAAGCCACAGTGTGACATCACTACCCCCCCATCAGAATGGCACAGGTGTCCTCAAACTATAGCCCCATGGGCCACATGTAGCCCACCAAGGACATTTATCTGGCCTGCCAGGTGTTTTTGCTGCCACTGCCTGTCCTGCTTAGCAGTTGACTCATCCCAGGGCCTGTAGTCCAGCCCTCCAACAGTCTGAGGGACAGTGAACTGGCCCCTTGTTTAAAAAGTTTGAGGACCCCTAATAAATAGTGACAGTACCAAATTCAGGCAGGAGTGCACAGAGACTGGCCATGCACATAGTGCTGGGGGGATGTATAATGGTGTGGCCACTCTGGGAAGCAAGTGAGCAGTTTCTTCCAATCTAAATATGGACCTACCCTACCACCCAGCAACTGAGCTCCTGGGCACTCACCCGAGAGAAGTGAAGACTTGCTCACGCAGAACTCTGCACACGTACGTTTATAGCAGATGTTTTTTTAATAGCCCCAAACGGGAAGCAACTCTGGTGTCCTTCATTGGGTAAATTCTTACATGGCGGCCCACCCATACCATGGACGGCTACCCAGCAGTAAGGCGGTGGGATGGGAGCACACAACAACCTGGGTGACTCCTTAGAGAACCACACTGAATGGGGAAAAAGCCAGTCCCAAAGGTCACACACTGTGTGCTCTCATATAACAACATTCTTGAAGTGACAACATTACAGCCAGGTAGAGAAGACTGGTTATTGCCAGGGTTCAGGAGTGGGCGAGGGCAGGAGGGCTCTGGGAGCTGAAAACGTTGAAAGAGGGAAGGGCCAAGCTGCTTGGGTGGGGGGTGTCTGTGTTGCTGCTGTGCCACCTCAGGGCCCTGGCTGTAATGTGTCACACCTGGTAAATAGCACTCGGATAGCTTGTGTTACTTCTTACAACTACCTGTTAAATTTTAATGCTCTCAAAAACTTTAATTAAAATAGGTAAATTCCTTAATGAAAATGGAGGATGACTGACTTTTAATTTTAATGTCTTAAGGTGTCAGCAGCAAGAGAAAAATTGCAGATGTATCTTATGGCTTTGGGATTGAGTTGGAACATTTCATTAATTTCAGACCAAGTGTTTGTTTCACAGAGTAGAATTTAAACAGAGACAATGAGAACATTCATATCACTCAAGTGTAAGCCCAGGGGGAGTGAGACCCATACGCCCCACCCGGTAGATGATTAATGGTCCCAAATCTGGACGGGGTCGTGGTCTCCAGCTGTGCAGGACCTGGGCTTCACCACCAGAGGGCGGGATTGTTCCAGCTACCGCAGGGGCACAGCGGACAGGCGCAGAGGACCTGGAGAGGGGGAAAGGATGCTGTTTTTATAAACAGAATTTTAAATCAAAAGTTTGCTCTGGGGAATATATTTTAGGGATTTAAAAAACATTAAAAATCAGTTGATGACAGTTTCTAATTACTGGGTAAACGAAGGAGGGAAGGAAGTCAGGCAAGGTGCCCAAGAAGGTGGCTCTGATGGGACCCGGTGTCTGAAGTGCCAGCCGGGCTCTGTCTCCCTCACCTGCTGCAGGACGCTGCTCCTGTAACAGCGCACAGGCTCAGGCTCTGGAAAGGATTGGATATGCAAGTGGATGTGAGACTGACTTCCTCTGCTTTCTGTGGAGATTTACAAAGAAAAAGATCTCAAAGGTATCCTAGTGGGGGGTATTAAAAAGACTACAGATGCTGGTGTGGCTGTGGAGAGAAAGGAACTCTCCTACCCTGCTGATCTCGCAGACCCCACCGCTGTGTACGCCCAAAAAGAAAAGGTCAGTTTGTGAAGAGGACTCCTGCACTCGAATGTTTAACAGCAGCGCGATTCATAATCGTGAGGACGTGGAAACAACCCAAGTGCCCACCGACACATGAGTGGATTGCTAAGCTGTGGTGTGTGTACTGTGGAGCACCGCTCTGCCATAACGAACGGTGATTTAGTATCTTTTTGGACAACCTGCAGGGAACTGGAAACCATTCTTGTAAGTAAACATCCCACAAACAGACAAACAGACACATACTCAATACCAAATTGGGACTAATTGATCAACACTTATGAGTGCATATACAGAAATAAATCTCAATGAAGATTGAGCTGGGCGGAGGGGGAGGGTAAATCCACAGCTCCGGGGTGAAGGGCACACTTAACGTGTATAACTGTGACTCAGTCAGTACAAACACAAAGTACACAAACAAAACATGTACACCCCTAATATTCTGAAATGAAAAGGTAGGGGGAAGATATCCTCACTCAAAGCCTTTGGTCACTTTGATTTATATATTTATTTATTTATCTTATTTTTTGCAGTTTTTGGCCAGGGCTGAATTTGAACCCACCACTTCTGGCATATGAGGCCGGAGCCCACTCCTTTGAGCCACAGGTGCCACCCAGGATTTATATATATTTTTAGAATATTACAGGGGTACAAGCATTTTGGTTATATAAATTGCTTTTTGACAGTTTGCATCAGAAGTACACCCATGGCTAGCATGTGTTATATCCACTAGGTGTGAACTTACATCCCCACGTGTTTGGATTCCACTGAGTTTAATTCCTGCTGTGCCCATGAGCGCTGACCCACTGGTTCCAGTTTAGCAGTGGGGACAAGAGGAGTTTGTTTTTCTGTTCTTGCAATGCTTCACTTAGAAGAAAGGTTTCCCTGTGTTTTTAACGGCTGAGTAGTGCTCTGTGGTGTACTCATACCACATTTTGTTAATCCACTTGTGTGTTGATGAGCAGTGGGCCTGATTCCACCTTTGTGATGGTGAATTGTGCGGCTATGAACATTCGAGTGAAGGTGTCTTTTATTCTCACGTAAAATGACTTTTTTCCTTTAGATAAATCCTTAGTAGTGGGATTGCTGGATCAAATTATAGGTATACTTTCAGCTCTTTAAGTTATCTCCATACTATTTTCCAAAGACTGTGTAAACAGATGGAAAAAACATGTCACGCTCACCAATCGGTAGAATCAACATTGTTAAAATGTCTATACTAGACAAAGTGATTTACAGAGTCAGTGCCATACCCATTAAAATGCCAATGTCATTTTCCCCAGATCTATAAAAAACAGTTTTACCCTTCATGTGGAAACAGAAAAGACCCCAAGTAGCCAAGGCAACCTTATACGGTAAGCACAAATTAAGAGGTGTCACCTTCCTGGAAGGCGTCACCTTGGTCACGGTCAAGCTATACTGCAAGGCAACAGTATCTGCAACCACTTGTGTGGTACTGGCACAAAAACAGAGACACAGGACTATGGATAGAACAGAGAACCCAGGCACGAAACCATCCTCATACTGCCGTCCAATCTTGACAAAGCTGACAATAACATACAATGGGGAAAAGAATCCCTATTCAATAAATAATGCGGAGAAAATTGGATAGCCACATGGAAAAGCCTGATATGGGACCCACACATCTAATTAGGTCATGTGGATAACAGACTAAAACCTAAGGCATGCAACTATAAGACTTCTAGAAGAAAATGTTGGAAAAACTACTGTAGATAGCAGCCCAGGCAAAGCAATTATGAAGACCCCAAAGGCAATCACAGCAACAATGAAAAGTAATCAATGGGATTTGATTAAATTAAAATGTTTCTGCACAGCCAAAGGAACAATTAATCCAATTAATGTTCACTTCATTTAGATCAGGGGATAAAGAGATGAGAGGGGTGGGAGGGGATACTGTGAGGGATGTGGCTGTGATAGGTGAAGAGACTTCTCTTCAGAGTGGAAGGCCCTACTGTGGGTCCCCGTCCTTTTTCTCTTTGGGAACAGGGTAATGAAATTTCACTGCGGTCTCCGAGGTTCTCTACGATTTGACACCTGCCAGAATCACTGACTCACATCCCGCGTCTGTCTTTGGTGAAGTTGTGTGATCATGCCAGGGTCATCTCCATCTCAGAACCACGGTCCTTGCACTGCTCAACTCATTCAGAACTTCATGCTGTTTTCCATTCGCCTCTCACCTCCTCAGAGAAGCCCTTCATTACCATTCTTCCAAAAACAAAAATGCACCCACTCTGGTTACTAGCTGCCTTTTCACACTGCTTTGTTTTTGTTCTCAGAAGTTACTAACTACCATTTTGTGCTCTGTGCTGGCTTATCATCTCTCTACTCTGTTAGAACGGAGGAGACCATGCTGGGTTACTCCTTGAAACCTTGGAACAATCTTAAAACCTAGTAACTCTCGGGCTATAATTGGGTTATAGCTTTCATACGAAAGCTATAAATTGGTTTCATAGTAGGGCCGAGTACATTGGATACTTTCTCTTCCATTCTTGAGATACTTTGCTAAGAAGAATATGTTCCAGCTCCATCCATGTAAACATGTAAGAGGTAAAGTCTCCATCTTTCTTTAGGGCTGCATAATATTCCATGGTGTACATATACCACAATTTATTGATCCATTCATGGGTCCATGGGCACTTGGGCTTCTTCCATGACTTAGCAATTATGAATTGGGCTGCAATAAACATTCTGATGCATATATCTTTGTTATAAGGGGAGAGGGAGGGTAGGGAGGGTGGGGAGGATGGGTGGAGGGAGGGTAATTGGTGGGACCACAGCTATGCTGCATCTTACAAGGGTACATGTGAAATTTACTACATGTAGAATATAAATGTCTTAACACAATAACTAAGAAGATGCCGTGAATGCTATGTTAACTAGTTTGATGAAAACATTTCAAATTGTATATAAAATCAACACATTGTACCCCATGATTGCATTAATTTACAATGATGCATGATTTAATAAAAACAAAAAGGCAAAAAACTAACAGAACTATTACAAAAAAAACCTAATAAGTCCTTAACCAATTCTTTTCACTTATTGCTTAGTTAATTGACTAATTTTTGAGGAAGTAAATATGTAGTATAAAAAAAGAGCCTTGGATTTGAAGTCATGGATTCCAGACTAATTTTTTTCATTATTGAGTTGTGTGGATTTGGACAAATGACTTTAACTTTCTGTTTTTCTCTTTTTTCACTTTAAAAATGACCTTTAAGGCAACCTTCAGTTCCGTGATGTCTAAAACCTACAGCCACCTCCAAACTCACATCTTCCGGGTAGCGTCAGGTGTCTGTTAGACTGCCCTTCTCCCCTTTTTTTCTTCCTTTATTAGAATTTTGTGGGCCCTCTTTATGTGACAAGTACCAAGCCAGGTACTTGTGAGGCAGATAATCCAGACATTTTCTCTGTTTGTAAGAAACTCATAATCTGAAAAAGAAGGCAGACGTATAAAGGAATTAATCAGAATACAATTTAACAAGTGCATATACAGAAAAATGTTCACTAAATGAGTGGCAGCACCATCTGGGATGGCCTGGCTGTGTGATGCGGCCTTTCTGCAGGCTCCCTGGGAGGACAGGAGAGGGCAGAGGGAGAGGTGGAGGGTGTCGTCCAGAAAGGCAACATGGGGCACAGAAAGAGCCCCCACTCTGTTGCTGTGGAATCCCAGCTGATAGTTACCCCTGTCGTTTGGGCAGAATGCTGGGTACAAGAGCAGCATGCAGGGAACTGGGGAGTGATGGAGGGGCTGGGAGAGGAGTGGCGGCAGCAGCTCCTCTGCTGAGGAGTCTGAGGAAGAGAGCAGAGAGCTGGGTAAGGAACAGGGGTCAAGGAGGACCTGTTAAGGATGCAACTAGAATAAGGGGTGCTGGGGATGAGCCCTCAGAGCCAGGAACAGAGCTGGAAGGAGGCTCGGGGAAGGAGGCTGCGAGGGGTGAGCTCCTGGGCAGCTTGGCCAGCAGGGTGGGGGAGTTCATCATCCTCTGGGACAGAGAAGAGAAAGCAGGAGAATCAGAGGGGGGCATTTGGAGAGCGCAGTAAGAGACGTAAACATGAGGTCACTTGCTGAGCCAAAGGCAGTGAAGGTCGGCAGGAGATGGGACGAGTGAAACCGGCCACGAAAGCTGGTTGACTCAGGCCAGGCAGACGAGGACATAGTGTTTGTGTTGACAATTACACTTGCAACCTAATGAGTTACTTATTTTTGATGATTCCTGTCTTTATCATGAACTATTAGTAGGCATTAAACTGTGCGTGGGCTCACACCATTTCCAAGGGTAATTATTGTTAATATTCCTCTGCTATTTTAACTTCCTACTAAGAAAGCATAATAAACAAGGATGCCAAAAACAGAAGGCTCAGCACACAGTGCCCCGTCCAGAGGCAGGATGCCCATTAGTCAGCGGAGCACATCGCCCGTCCTGTGGCTGGCGGACTCACCTGGGGGGCCTGGTCTCGTCGGAAGCACACGGCATATGCATGCATTTGTCAGTAAATGTTCATTTACCACCTACCTCATGCCAGGTGCTCAGGTGGGCAGTGACGATTCAGCAACAGAAAACCCCCAGGCCTCACCTGTGAGAAGCAAATACTTCTGGGGATGTAGACGCAGGAACTTGTCCAGCACATCTACTGAGTTTCCAGAATTAAGATGAAATGCTACAAGTGTTTCATGAAACCCATGAGGAATATTTTGATTTTATTTGTTCAGGTTTCTGTAATAGCTTTGTTGCTGCTGCTCAGTGGCAAATCATTGAGACTCTATTTTATGAGTTATTTAGTGCCCTGGAAGCAAAGAAGTAATTTGAGAAAGAAGTAGTCTCTTAATCGCTGCTTTCTTTCCTATCCTCTGCTGTCAGCCTGCAGATGACCATTCTATGCAGAACCTGCCACTTATCTCAGTCTCAGAGCGGGTTTCCCTGAGCTCTCTGCAGTAGCAGAGATGCTGGAGGCTTCCCCAGATCCTGCCCGCAGCCTCTGGGGGGCGCTATTACCCTCCCTTACCCACTGATGTCTGTGAGCAGGTTATTCAGGTGGGACAGATGGTAATTCACATGCAATAGCAAAGCCTTGGAGGAAATGTCAACCTTATTACAATCCTAGGGATCCGAGGTAATATATTTGCCCATTTCTTCTTTAATATTGAACTTAGTTATTCTCCATCACACCTTGTATCTGTCAGCCATTGAGGCTGGAGAGAAGTTGTGTTGACAGTACTCCCCAAAGGACATTTCTAATGTCCTTCCTTCTTTCTCTTTTCAGCCTTTCTTTCTTCTTTCATATAGTCATTCATCCACAGATATGTCTTGAGCATGGATGCTGTTCCAGGCTCTGTTAGATTCTGAGAGCATGAAGTGGAATAAAAACAGTCTTTTCCCTGACAGAGACAGACAACACCAGCCATGATTACACTGTCAGGTAGACGGCAGCGCTGGCAGCAGACACAGGACACTGTGGGAGGACGGAAGAGAAGCTTCCAAAACCGCGGGAGGTCAGATAACGCTGCCTTTATACTGACTTGGGAGTAAGCCAGGTGGAGCTGGGTAGAGAGAGGGAAAGATCTTGAAGATAAATGGAGAGATTTTGATGATAAATGTATGGAAATTAATAAAGGAATTAGGATAAGATCACTGTAGTATCTGCTCAAAAGGACGAAGGAAAGAGTATTTCTTTTCTTTACTTCTCGTTGAAACTTTGACTTTTTTTCCCATCGACAATTCAGATCTGAGTTGGAAATTACTGGAGTACTGTAACCACATCTACTTATTAGTTAATCTGGGATAAGAGATTTCATTCTTTCCTCTCTGTTTGCAATACTGGATGGTCTTTTTGTAAGGATGAATATGAGGATTAATTTTTTTTGGGGGAGTTTTTGGCCAGGGTTGAGTTTGAACCCACCACCTCTGGCATATGAGACCAGCACCCTACCCCTTTGAGCCACAGGCACCGCCCAAATATGAGGATTAGATGGAAATATGATTGATGATCCTCTCAACCAATGAACGAGGGCAAGGATCCTTTAATTTCCTTTAACTTTCCAATGTAGACAAAACTTTGCTCTTACCTCAAAACATAACTTCTCAAAATACCCTACACATTAGAATTTCTCCAGGATGTTTAAACAACCATACATGTCCCTATTCTTCCCCAGGAATTTCAGGTTTGATAAATCTGATATGGGGCCTAGACATCTCTGCTTAAAAAAAAAAAAAAAATCCTGGGCGGCACCTGTGGCTCAAAGGAGTAGGGCACCAGCCCCATATGCCGGAAGTAGAGGGTTCAAACCCAGCCTTGGCCAAAAACTGCAATATAATAATAATGATAATAATAAATAAAATAAAAAAATAAATCCCCTAATGATTTCAACGTCAAGCCAATGTTGGGAATCAGAGTTTTCGACTGTTTTCAAGTACTAGATCATGGTGGAAAGATGTTAACATTCAGAGTCACTTTTGCACTGCTGGTGGGACTGCAAACTAATGCAACCTCTATGGAAAGAAGTATGGGGAATCCTCAAAGAACAAAAAGTAGACCTCCCGTTTTATCCTCAATCCCATTACTAGGTAACTACCCAGAAGAACAAAAATCATTTTACCACGTGGACAATTCCACCAGAATGTTTACTGCAGCTCAATTCCCAATTGCCAGACATGGAAGCAACCCCAGTGCCCATCAACCCGGGAATGAACTAACAAACTGTGGTATAAGTAGCACTGGAGTGCTATTCAGCATAGGAAAAGATGGAGAGTTTACATCTTTTGTGTTTACCTGAAGTTGAAACACATTCTTCTTAGCAAAGTATCTTAAGAATGGAAAGAAAAAGTATCCAATGTACTCAATACTAATATGAAAAAGTATTCAATGTAATCAATACTAATATGAAACCAATCTATAAAGGACTACACGCCCACATGAAAGAGAAAGAAAAGTACAGTCTAGCAAGGGGGAGGGAGAGGCAGGGCGATTGGCGGGATCTCACCTAGCCTGCACAATGTGAGGGTATTCAGCACCCCCACATCCAGGTGAAGGGCTCAACTGCAACGTGAACTTTACCTTAGAAATGAAAACAATGTAACCTAAACATTTGTACCCTAATACCAATCTGAAATAAAAAAAATAACATTTGGAGTCACAAAAATTTGACACTGAATTGTGGTTCTGTCATATAATAACTGTGTAACCTTGCCAAGTCACCGTATCTCCCTGAGTCTGAGGATTTTCATCTCTGAACTGGCAGATGCAGGATCCAGCTAAGAGGCCTGGTGTGCTCAGTGAAGGCAGGGAACTTTCCTAGGAGAAGCACAAGAGTCACGGCACACAGTCACTCCCAGATGGGTTCTTAGGAACTGTGGTAGACACTCACCCAAGTGGGATCTTACAAACCATGGCAGACACTCACCCAAGTGGGATCTCAGGAACCATGGCAGACACTCACTCTGAGTGGGATCTTAGGAACCATGGCAGACACTCACTCTG
>NW_003852434.1:13552593-13552858 GCF_000181295.1 Otolemur garnettii
GGGATCTTAGGAACCATGGCAGACACTCACTCTGGGTGGGATCTTAGGAACCATGGCAGACACTCACTCTGGGTGGGATCTTAGGAACCATGGCACACATTCACTCTGGGTGGGATTTTAGGAACCATGGCAGACACTCACTCTGGGTGTGATTTTAGGAACCATGGCAGACACTCACCCGGGTGGGATCTTAGGAACCATGGCAGACACTCACCCCAGGTGGGATCTTAGGAACCATGGCAGACACTCACCCCAGGTGGGATCT
>NW_003852434.1:13552892-13557836 GCF_000181295.1 Otolemur garnettii
GGTGGGATCTCAGGAACCATGGCAGACACTCACTCTGGGTGGGATCTCAGGAACCATGGCAGACACTGACCCCAGGTGGGATCTTAGGAACCATGGCAGACACTCACTCCTGGGTGGGATCTCAGGAACCATGGCAGACACTCACTCTGGGTGGGATCTCAGGAACCATGACAGACACTCACTCTGAGAGGGATCTCAGGAACCATGACAGACATTTACTCTGGGTGGGATTTCAAGAACCATGGCAGACACTCAGTCCTGGATGGGATCTCAGGAACCATGGCAGACACTCACTCCCTGGTGGAATCTTAGGAAACATCCCTTTTCAACTGAGCTGGTGAAAGAACCATGACACAGACAACCTTTTGTGTTTCTCAGCTCCTCTTGAGGATGAAGTCACACTGAAAATGTCAAAGTCAGAGGGGACTTTCACGGCCAGTGCTGTAGTGGTGGTCCACGCTTTTGTTTTGAAACAATTTATTGAGCATCTATTGTGTGCAAGGCTTATTCTTTTTTTTCTCTTAACTATCCCTGAGTCTTTTCCCCCTGTGAACAGTGCTGTCTCCCATCAGCTTTCTCTATCCTGATTGATCATACTGGCTTTAATCTCACTCTCCTCCAGCAAACACAATCACACAGCATCCCTGCTTACATCCCATCTCTGCCAGGACCAATCCAAGCCCCGGCACATGGAAAACAAAACTCTTCAGAGCTGCCTACTTCATCTTAACTTGTACCATCTCCCTGCCGAGTAAGGAAGGATACTAATGAAATGTTAATAATTGCCCCCCAAATTTCCTATCTTGGTATATTTTACATAGGACAGTCCCTTGGCCTGGAAGACCTTTTTTATATAACAGAAGGCATGCATTTAACCTGTCTTTATTGAGTGTTAATTTGAGTGAGTCTCTTGAGGACATTTCATTTGTTTCTCAGATTCCCCTCATGTCCTGTCCCCCTCATATCCTGTCCCCCATGTGCTGTCCCCCTCAAGTGCTGTCCCTCTCATGTGCTGTCCCCCTGGTGTCCTGTCCCCCTGTGTCCTGTCCCCCTTGTGTGCTGTCCCCCTGGTGTCTTGTCCACCTGTGTCCCATCCCCCTTGTGTGCTGTCCCCCTGGTGTCCTATCCCCATTGTGTGCTGTCCCCCGTGTCTTATCCCCGTGTCCCCCTTGTCCTCCTGTCCCCCTGGTGTCCTGTCCCCCTGGTGTCCTGTCCCCCTGTGTCCTGTCCCCCTTGTGTGCTGTTTCCCTGGTGTCCTATCCCCTTGGTGTCCTGTCCCCCTGTGTCCTGTCCCCCTTTTGTGCTGTTTCCCTGGTGTCCTGTCCCCCTGGTGTCCTGTCCCCCTGGTGTCCTGTCCCCCTTTTGAGTTGTCCCCCTGGTGTGCATTCCCCTGGTGTCCTGTCCCCCTGGTGTCCTGTCCCCCTATGTCCTATCCCCCTTGTGTCCTGTCCCCCTGGTGTGCTGTTACCTCCATGTTACATTAAGAACACTGGAGCCCAGGGAATTGGGGCTTTACAGGAGCAGCCCACCCTACCCTCTAAGGAGCCACTGTCCATTCTCTGTTACAACTGCTTTCTTGGAATGGAAGAAAGGAAGGAAGGAAGGAAGAAGGTCAGAAACAATAATCCAAATGTGTGAAAGTGGGGCCCTGGTATCCGTCTCCTCCTGGTCTTTGCCACAGGCCACGTGCTGCAATATTTGCAGTAGTGACATTTTACAGGTCAGTGAACAAGTGGGTGTGTAATTATTACTAGATGCTGAGCATTAGGAGAGGCCAAGTTTTCACATTAAGGACTACAAGTCACATCACAGTAACTTCCAACTCAGTTCAACTGCCTTCTCTAACCTCTGTGAAAGGTGCATTCTGGAATTGTCATGGCAGCTACGTGACACCCCTAACTATCCTCCTTTTTGCTTTTATGAGAGGGGCTGCCATTTATAGAAAACATGCCCTGCTCCCAAAGCCCATGCCCTGTTCCATGCTGTCTTGTACTCAGAGTTAATGCTATTTCTTTCTAAACAACCGGGAACCTCTGCTTCTTTGAAGATAGCTTTGTGTTTAGAAGTCCATGAAAATGTTACACGATATTGAACTTTTTATTGTAGATCATAAAATCAGTGATTTGCTAAACAAACATTCATTGCTTAAATAAAACGCGGCAAGTGTTTCAACACCAGGGGCGGCTGCATCACAGAGGGCTGTGACTCCCGCACCTCATCCCTGGTGATAAAGTCGTCATTAAACATGCATGCGTCTGAAAATGCAGCCGCCAGGCCAGATTAGATTTATTCGATGACTGATTAAACATGAGGGCATTCACCTCATATACTAGGACAATCCTTGGGAACAGAGTTATAGAAATAAAATAGAAGCAGATCAGCGTGATGAGGGCACAGGCTGTGATGTGCCACTCTTGAATTTTGTCCCGAACATCTTGGGCAGAAGGCAGAGGCCTTCAGAAAGGTAATTTTTAAAATCCATGTATAGTCAAAGGAAGCTCTTTAGGTAGATCTTTTATTAAAAAAACAGAAAGAAAGCACATACAATATCCAAATTTATTTCTTGCCAGAATGTCTTAATAACAAGGCATTTTCTACTCTTTGAAGAACCCTTTTCTAATGAAAACTAATGACGGAGAAATTGGAACTTGATTTTTAAAAGAAAAAATTATCTGCAATGACCTAAACATCTCAACACTTGGCTGGGTTGTGAGTGAAGGGGAAGTGCTCTGGACTTATGTACACACCAGTTGTTTGTTTCATTTTCTATTCAAATTAAATTTTACAAAATAGTCAGATATATGTAATGTACTTAGTATACCCCAAATTCCTGGGAGTATAAGAAAAAAATGGTGTTTTTGTGTTCTGAGTTTTGCCAAGTTGATGGATAAACAGCCAAAAAAAAAAAAAAAAATTCCAAAAAGAATACTTGAGAAAATATTCAACCTTAATAGCAGTTAGCTAATGTAACTTAAAAGAATAGTCAGATACCAATTAGCAAAGATTCCAGAAAGGGTGATCACTTCATGAGAGTTTGGGTAGAGTGAAACAGGAGGTCTCCAGCACAGGTGGCCTGAGATAGAATAAATAACTCATTGGCAGACCTTATACAGAATTAAGATATTGGCCCATGGAAGGAGAATTCCACTCCTAAGAATCTATTTTAAGGGGATGATCAAAAAAATCAAAGCTTTGTGCACAAAAGTGCTTATTGCAGCATAAGTTAAACAGTCAACAGACTTGAAACCCTAACTATCCAATAGTGGAGGGGTGGTTGGGAAAGTAGGAGGCGTCATTTAAAATAACATCCACAAGCTTTCGTTGTTATAGGAACGGCTGATGGTGTGGTTTTATTTACCGCATGACTTCAACTAAGTAGAAGGCGCTCCTGCCCTCGTCCTGCTGATATTACTAATAGAAGACAAAAATGCGCCTGGCACTTGCTGTGTGCAAACCACTCTCCCAAGCCCGTTGTGTGTATTTAGTGCTCAAGCGCACAGTTGAGGCCAAGTGCCATCGGTCCCCATTGTACAGGTGAGGAGAGTGAGGTCACTCCGAGACTGAGTGGCTTGTCCCGAGTCGCACAGCCAGAAAGTGACAGGGCTAGGTTTTATTCTTTATTTTTATGAGATTCATTGAGGTAAAATTCACATTCACATAACGTAAAATCCGTCCTTTGAAAGCACATGCCTCAGTTGAGTTTGTATATTCTTAGCATCTATACAACTGTCCCAGGATGGCAGCTTACAGCATTTTCATCATCTTCAAAAGAAACGCACACCCATTAGCAATCACATCCCGTTTCTCCTCCTCCTACTCACCGGCAGACACTTTTACAGTTTTGTATGAATTTTCCTGTTCAGGGTGTTTTATGCAAATGGTTCACCCATCTCTGTCTCAGGGCGGTGTGTGCAGGGGGCATCTGTGCTGTAGGGTGGGTCAGCCTCCTCTCCTTTCTTTAACAAACACTGTCCCCCGTGGGTGTGCGCCTCATTCTGTGTCCAGCCATCAGCTAATAGACATTTGTGTCACTTCCATGTCTGGCTGGTATGAATAATGCCGCCCTGGACACTCACGTGCAGCTCTGGTGTGGACATGTGCTCTCCATTCTCCTGAGTCTGTGCCCAGCAGCCGCACTCTACCTTGTGCTCCCTTAAGCCCTACGCTCTGCATAGAGGGAGATCCTAAGCTCAATTATCCTAAGCTCAATGGAAATAAAAACAAACTTACCATCTTGCTCACTCCATTTTTTCCCCCACCTTCACCAGTTGAAGCCATAGTTCACAAACCTACGCAGGCATTTACACTCAGCCCACCTTTTACGGACTTACCCATACTCAGCACTCTTGAAGGATTGATTTTCGTTTTTTCTTTTGAAATGCCTTTGACCTTGGCCCTTGTTTCTACTTCCACATCCATGTTCTCACCCCTCATCCACATATGACTGGAAATGTTTCTCTGTAGAGCTGAGTGACTGTGGATTGTTTTCCTTCTCTATTTTTCTTTTATACAATTACAAGAATAACCGTTACATACTGTCTCTGTTCTCCAACTCAACACTTGTCCAGGCCTTTTTCCTTTAAGTACTAGACTGTCTGTACGGCTTCTACTTTTCAAATTTCTCCACTATCCCATCCCAACCTGCCAATTCAAAGCAATTATTATAGTTTCCACTCCATAAACGTTTCCTCTGCTTCAGAAAGGCCCACTGACCCTGGCGTGTGCACCCTGACCGTGCCTGTCCCTGACGTGTGGGTCCAAGTGTTATGCTCCTCAGAGGAGCTGCGTGGAGTTTCCTTTGTACACAACATCTGCTCTAAAGATTGAAACGTGCTGTGGTGATCTTGGGGTAGACTTTTGCACATCATCTTTAATGGCGTTTGAATGAGATGTTTAACTTTCAACTTTACATCTTTATAATTATTCAGGATCAGAGTACATCGC
>NW_003852434.1:13558137-13562189 GCF_000181295.1 Otolemur garnettii
TTCTGTGTCCCTCAGACCTGTCTGTGCCCCACATCCCAGCACTCACAGGATGGTTTTGTTATTGCCTCTTAACTTGATTAAATCCTCCCGAGACTAAAAAACTCAAAGAGGATGGGGTTAAGCCTGTATGGATGAATGTGAACTGTGTAGCAATGGGTCTTTGCAATGTATGAGAATTGATCAGTTAAACAATCATTTATAGCAGTCGTTTTCCATAAATAAACTCCATACTTTAGGAATTTTTCCTATAGTATATATGATTTTTAAATAATATATATTCAATCACATATATTATTTCCCAACTATATATATTATAGAGAAATCCACGCAGTATAGAATTTAATTATATCTCCCTATAACCCTGTCCCTGGTCACGCATTCCACATCATTGCCGCAATATTATTTGATGTTCTGTTATTGACTCTAACTTAACCTGCACATATGATTTCACGGTAACATACCCAACATACAATTTTTTATTCATTTCAAAATCACTTATGAATTCATTCTTCATAATATTTAAAGCCACTTGTATTTCCATCAGTAGTTACATTTCCAAGGAGATGGATTTGTTTCTTTTTATTTGTTTTCTACTCAACAGCCACACTTGTGAACTTTACACCTTGTGATTGTTCTGGTAGAACCTTCCTTGAACAGTCATACAGGTATATTGAGAGGGTAAGGATAGTTACCATTAAACTGAGCTGCCTTCCCTGAGGGGCAGACTCCTTTTTGAAGATGCTTGCCAGAGCAAGTCATCGTTTGTCTAGAGGGAACTTGTGTCCTGGAGCAAATGGAATAATCCGCTTTTAAGTTTTCTGTGTAAGTAGATCCCTTTGGGGTGGAGGGAATGTGGTTCAACCTCTTACTCAGATTTTGTCATAGCCGTCATCACACCCGGAGAGCCATTCATTCAGCACGAGGACTCAAGGTTGGGCTGGAATTTCTGGGAAGTTAAGAGAGGGTGGGGTGCAGGGACGGCAAGTGTGTTTGTTATAAGCGTGTCTTTACACAAGAACTGCGTATGGAAGAATGAGTCACATTCCAGACCCCGAAATGGCACTCATGGGCATGCTCCAGGGACTGGCAATATTTTATAACTATTCAAAGAATTTCCTACAAGGTTTCAGGATATGATGCAAAAACTAACAGCCTCTGTTTCCCCCCAGTGAGTCAGGTGAGACCGGGCCATGTGGTGACTGACGCTTTACATGGGGCCTTTGCTTCTGGGGCTTGTGTTCCATCACAACTGCTCCTTACTTGTCTTCTCCTGCAACAAGTGAAGATGCAATTTTGTTTTGCAAGGAGTTTGTGTTGCAGCCAACTTCCTCCTTTTGGGTCCAAGAGGCCGTCCTTTGAGGAAAGAGACTGTGTGGAAACCCGGAACAGTTGTGATGGGTCCTGAATAGATCCCTGGGGGGTCTCCAGCTATCACAAGTCAGCACATATTATCGAGAGCTAGCAGCTCGGGACAGCAAACTAAAGTTGACTGGGGTGTTCCATTGCTTTATGGCCTGTCCATTTATTGAGATAGAAAATACAGTTTTCTGGGCAACCGTGGCTCCCAGAGCAGCCCTTTAAATGCTGAGAGGCCCAGAGGCAGAATGGGTCAGGAGAGAACCATCTGCCAGTCACACCATTGCTGTCAGCACTCCAGGCATCTACTCATTTGAAACTTTCTTCATTTTAACAAGTTGAAGTATTTCAGAGGATTTCATTTATCTCATGAAAACTTGTACTTAAAAAAAAAAGAAGGAGGGCAGTGCCTGTGGTTCAGTGAGTAGGGCACCAGCCCTATCTACTGAGGGTGGCACGTTCAAACCCAGCCTGGCCAAACCGCAACAAAAAATAGCCAGGTGTTGTGGCGGGCACCTGTGGTCCCAGCACTTGGGAGGCTGAGGCAAGAGAATCGCCTAAGCCCAGGAGTTGGAGGTTGCTGTGAGCTGTGATACAACAGCACTCTACCAAGTCTCATAAATACCTTCTAAAATACTGAAGAGATTCACTGGCTAAATTCTAAGCTTGTGCCTTTGGCTGGGGCTGGGCTAATGGCCTTCCTCAGTCAGTGACTTCTGAACTCTGTTCCTATCTATGAGTAAAATCCTTGTACCCACATTTTATTAAATTGTTTTGGGAATCGTAAATCACCATTCGTCAATGAAAAGATCAGTGAGTGTTTTGTTAACAATTAGGGTCTGGTTGAACTTTTAAAAAAACTTTTTTTTTTTTTTTCCATATCCAAACTGGGCTCTTGACATTTCAATGAATTCTTTTAACTCCGCGCATTGTTCAATGGCCAACCATGGAGTTCAAAAGGTGAATTAACCTACAAGTAATAATTCGGAATATTAAATACAGCTACTCGAGACATCAAGCATAAAGAAAATCATGGGAAAAGTGTGTTTGCAACAGGGGGACTGGAGAGGGAAGCAACACTCTCCCCTCTGCCCTCTACAAAGGTACCTGAGTGAAGGTTAAGAGAGAATCAACTTTCTTTTTTTATTTCAGATTACCACGAGGTACAAGCCAGAGATTGCAGCATCTGTATTTGTTAGGTGAGGTCTCTGCAGTGGTGCCCACACCAGGAGGTGGGCTGTGCACCCCACATTGTGCCTGCTGGGTGACAGTGCACCAGTTGAGAGAATGAACTTTCCAAAGTAAAGAGCAGTCTTTCAAATTTTGCTTAATCACTAATTCTTTCAAAGAGTCTAGGGCAACATCTGCTCCTGGTCTTCTTTATGCTTGGACTGCTTTTTGTGGGGTGCAGGGGGGCTCAGTCTCACCTTTTACCTTACCTGTCTCTGGTCCTGCCGTGACTCACAGTAACAACACCACCCTTTCTTTTCCAAAAATGTGTGGCAGCTGCTCCGGAAGCACTTCTGAGTCAGGCGGGAGTGGGGCAGAGTGCCTGAGCGCTGACTCACCCCCCCAAACTTGTAGGAGGAGGCAATTAGAGAATTAGAGGTCGTCCTTCAGTTGTGGGGTGATGACTTATGCCATGGTTTGTGCAAGCTTACTACTGGGACATGACAGGAAATTTACCTCAAGTTCTTTTATTCAGACACCCACCTACACTATTCTTGTCTTAACCTGTTGGGCATGGGTACTTATCAGGAAAAAAGGCTGTGACCATCCTTCTTAAAAATTTCTGGATAAGTTTTAGTAGGAAAAAATACCGTCAGCAATTTATCCTTAGGGACACTGTATTGCATTTTCCTTGGAACAGGTCTGACAGGACGGCAAATCCCTTGCATCGGTCTTCCAGAGAAGGCCACAACGTGTGGGACAGGGACGCCAAGTGTGGACTGTTTATTAAGTAGTATAATTGCCCTGTACATTCGGGCTGAGAAATGGTCCATTGTGGAACTTGAAATCCCTAAGAAGTAAAAACTATGACAATAAAAATTTGAACAGAAGCTGTTGCAAAGAGCTCCTGAATAATACTTCAATGCACACATTTGCCTGAGTAAAGGCTTAAATCCTATCAAGCGGGTCCTTATTTCATTTGTAAAAAGTGAAACATGTGTTAACAGTACATGGAAGCGGGTCCGGCCTGGTCTGCCGCTCAGTCCACTCTGAGGTCACTGCTGGTGAGGGATTCAGGCCTTTCTTCTCTTCCTGAAGATGACTAGTCATGTCCCCTGGGAAGCTGACAAGTCAGCCTCTGTCTACCACATAAGTCTCCAGGATGTCCAGGGGCCTTTTCTCAGACACGAGTTTAAATCCTGCCTCTCCCCTCTCCCACATGAGCGCCAGGTAGGAAGTTACTATGGAGAGATTTTGCTCTTTGGGTTAAGAGTTGAAATGCCACTTGGTTGTCTTTCCAATATTAAGCAATTGAACTGGAGCAACATATAATGTTGAACATGGACACTGTGAAGTTTGAGCAAAGGAACCAAGAGTAGCATCCCTCTCCCATGATCCGGGAGAGCAAAAGGGTGCCAGAGAACACCCCCGCTGAAAACAACCGAGGTGGAGACTGACTGCGCAGAAGGGTGCCGGAGAACACCCCCGCTGAAAACAACCGAGGTGGAGACTGACTGCGCAGAAGG
>NW_003852434.1:13563250-13569949 GCF_000181295.1 Otolemur garnettii
GACTGCGCAGAAGGGTGCCAGAGAACACCCCGCTGAAAACAACCGAGGTGGAGACTGTGCAGAAGGGTGCCAGAGAACACCCCGCTGAAATCAACCGAGATGGAGACTGCGCAGTCAGCGCTCCTGGTCGGAACTCGGAATCCAGGGAAAGCCCAGGGCAGGAGAGAAGGATGGGAGTGGGGGCAGAGGTGCTTCCATGGATCCCCCCACCCCCGTCCTCCTCATGGAGGTGTCTGGCTCTGTGTGCACAGGGCACGTGGCAGGGTCTGGGGAGCCAGGAAACAGGGCAGCTTGTTTGCTTGTTTTAATGTCAAGTTCAGGTTTCTTATCCTGTCTGAGACTCTACTTTCCTTCCAGTAAGGTTTAATATTTCCGTAGTAAGGACGGGCAGTTCCAGCACAGTTGGTGCATTTACTCCCCACCACCTGCCCCCCCGTATCCCCAGCAGAACTGAGGCCGCGCTGTATTCTCAGTAGGCATCTAAAGGTGGGGTCCCTGAGTAGCCCCAGGCCCCACTGAAAATGACCCCCAGTTCTCATTTTTCTCTACTGTGGCTCTGAGGAAGTTGAGAAGTAATAGACATGGAGGAGAAATACCCTTTTATTCCTACTAGAGCCCAGTTTGGGGAACAGGCTTTAGGCCGGTTAACCAAGTGGACTTGTGAACAATGAACTCGGATTCTCAGCAGAACCACGGACCCTGCCACAGCAATGACGGCAAAGGTAGCGCCAGGACGGGGCTCTCCAGGTGCTACTTTGGCCGTGGAGACACAGAGCGGGGTTTCTGCTCTCCCTGGGTGGTTCCCTCTCACAAGGAGCCCCCACCTGGCAGCTCAGCCACGCGCACCCCGTTATCTCTCCAAATTTACCATCAGAGGGGTGATGTGAGAGGCGGGAAGTGAGATTCAGAGTTAGACAGTCTGAACTCCCTGCCTGGGAAGGAGGCGCCAGGATTGGGGCAGAATCACCCCCCACGTGTATCTGCCCTTTGAGGACCCTGATGAATGGCCATTCCCTTCACAGTACATTGGGTTTTCATCTGTGGATTTAAGTATGCCAGAGGCTGCTTGAGGAGGGAGATGCTTTAAAGGCATGCTAATAATGGAGAGGCTGGTTTACTTTTCTCTGTTCCGAGGATTTGGGATTTAGTGGCAGGGAGCTGTTCTTTTCCTTCCAAACAATAGATTTCCATCGGTAGTTACAGAGTGGGTATGATCATGTCGCTGAGGCCACGACCCAAAGTCCTTGTGACAACACAGGGCCTAGCGGGCCCCACACCTGCCCCTGGCCTCCCCTTACTCCTCATTTCCCTCCATCACTCTGTGACCGGGAAGAGTGGCGTGTCCCTGTTGTTCATATCTACATTTTAAAAATTATCTACAACGGACAACTACACACCCACATGAGAGAAAAAGACAACAAATTCAAGAAGGGGGAAGGGGAGGGAAGAGGGAGGAGGACCACTGAGCTCTCACTAGGGGCAGTGGCAGGGTACGTGGCACACCTCCTGGGCCAGGGGCTCAACTACATCTTGGACTTTACCTAACAAATGCAAACAATGGAACCTAATCAGAGGTACCCTTATATTAATCTGAAATTAAAGACATAAAATAAAAGTTGTCTATGCGAAACTATTCCCACTTCAAGTGTAACCGCTTCTCTCCTTGCCTGGAACCCTTGCACGTCTGAGCACTTCTTTATTATTTATTTTGCTTCTCCCCTCGGTGGACTGGAGGCTCAGTGAAACCACTGGCCTGTCCATCCTGTCCATCCGTGCACCTGTAGGGGCCCCACAGGTATCTGGTAAAGGAGTGAAGAGGTCCCCTCGCCACACTACTGCTGAACGTGAAAATCACGGCGGGGTCCAGCAATTAGCTCAGAGGCCACACCAAGGCATAATGTCAGTCTTGGACACAGATGAAAGTGGGACTGCATTTCCTAACAAGCTGGTTGCCGGCAATCAGAGAGAATAAGCATGTTAACCAATGTGTGCCTTAACAGAGTTGGGAACAGTCCTTACAGTTTCTGAAAACTTCATGAGGTTTTACTGACTAAAGGATTTCAGTGGCTAGCCAAAGTTCTCATGGGTGAAAGCAATTTTCATTCCACATTTCTTATTTTCCCAAAACTATTCGTACTGAAAAGATTGGTCTGGGGATGGACTCAGCTATTAGTTTAGATCTCAGACATTGTTAGTAAAAACAAGAGCATTATAAAATTAGCCACGTGTGCTCTTGTTTGGGAATAATGAATCAGTATAGATGATTTTTATAGCTTACATTTGAAATGCCTTTTATGACCCGGGTTTTGGGGGAATCTCATTTTTGGGACTGAGGCTTGACTTTGCACTCCCTGCCTTATTCCAGAGGGACAATTTAGACAGGCTGAGTATATCACAGGTAACTGATAGAAAGTTGAGTTATTTGAGACCAAATTTCAGTTTTGGAGATTTTGCTTACTCTGCTTCGCAGCGTCCTGAAGAAGGTGGCAACGTAAGGGTCGCGGTGGCAAAAACACGTTTGCACTTTCACTCTGCCTCCGTCTTCCTCCACCCTGGCCTTCTAGACATACATGTATGGACCAACACACAGTAGGGCTGGTACTTCTCCTCCTCTCCTTCCTCCCAAAGCATGTGCTTAACACTCAGGGATGTGGCGAGGGAGCCAAGGAGGTGAGGGCCCCTCCTGCTGGGCCAGGTCACAGCAGCTTCAGGGACACGGCACAGACCTGCAAGGGAGCCATTAAATGTCTTTTTCTTCTAGATCTATCTATCCCTTCCTTCCTTCCTTCCTTCCTTCCTTCCTTCCTTCCTTCCTTCCTTCCTCTCTATCCATCTACCTACCTACCTACCTAGCTAGCTATCATCTTTCTATCTAAACCTAGTCCACACACCTCCACCTCATTTGTACCTCTTCACTCCCTGGCACAAATCACTTCTTTGTTGCTAATGCTTCTGAAACCCCTGTTGTTCATACCCTGTCTCATGCACCTGCAGTGCAGGGACACAGGTCTTTTTCGAGTATGCCCAGAGATTTAAGGTTCATACTGAATTCCTAGACTTTGCTTAAGGACCTGACGGTCTCATTAAAATGGAGTGGTCCACAGATGGACAAAGTACTATCAACTATGAGGTGAGCTGTGCCACAGGCCCATTTTGATGTTGTCATTTTGATTCTATTCGCTGCCAACACAAGTAGCAGCAGGGGCAGGGTCAGAATGGAAGTGGAGAGGAGAACTGATGGGTCCGAGTAAAGGATTCACTGGATTCAGCTTCAAACTGAGCGGACTGGCCAGGGAAGGACCTAAATGCGGCTTCCCCTTGAGTTGAAGGCAATGGCAGAGCTCGACCAGTTCAGTCTGCTTTGCAAGGGAGTCAGCTTGGTGACCTGGGCTCTACTCATGTCACGACCAATCCCCTCCTAAAATCCCCTGCATGGAGCTCACGAGCCAAGAGGCCACGTCCTGTAAATCTGCTTCAGTTTATGATTTTGCCCTGTTTGCCAAGGATCGGAGGACAAAGAAGTAGAGTTTGATTTGTGGAAAGGAATTAAGATAAAGTTATTAACTCCGAGTTATGACTCATAGCACGAAGTCAAACTTTAAAAGTTCATTATCATCCTTAGGATGAGAAAGTTGTCATGAGCCCGCTCAGTGGGGACGGGGAGTTTTATTCACTGTTGAAATTTAAAAGTACCTCGTAAAAGATCAGTGAATATTCACTGAGACATGGAATCAACACACTGACAAAGAACTTAGGTCCTGTCACACTTGTCTCGGTCAGAGCTCCCTTGCCCCTGCAGATCACAGGAGAACTCACTCAGAGTCGCATCGCCTGGATCACTTTTCACTTACAAACATGTTACACTTTGAGGAACGGAAAGTGTGTTTACACATTCCCACTAATGCCTGTCAGCTTGTGAGCAGGTCTGGAGATAACCCACAAGATAAGCCTGATGCATCATTCAGGAAAATCATTTACCAGACAGAGAAGGAGGCCAGCTTTCTCTTGCACGCAATGGGTACGTGAGTTCAGAGAACAGGGACAGGCTCTGGGTTTCGCTGCACTTGGAGGTTGCAGGGCGTCACAAAGCAGCGGGTGAGTGGGGTTGGCTCTGCCAGCACGGCGTCCGCTGTGTCCGCCTCAAGTCACCTTTGAGTGGGTGCAGGAAAACCCAAGCTCACTTGGAGAGATGGGAGGAAAAACGAATCTCCTAAACTGCTAACATTAATTTTCTATGAGAATTAGCTCCCCGTCCACTTCTAGGTCCAAGTCTTTTGCACAATCTGATAAGCCAACGGGTAATTCTGGGGTCAGTATGACAATCATCTTCCTGGACGTTTGGCTGGATTTGATGTCCTGTTCTGTCCTAAAACCCAGTGACTTTTAAAGATGTAAGAGATTAAATAGAAAGGCAGTAGGAGACATAGTCTTCTCTCTGTGACTTCTTTCTCAGTTGTGTGCCACTTCCAGACACACACGCAGAATGTGATCATACAAATAGGACCGGAATCAGAGCACCTGCGGGCTGTCATGGAAATCCAGTCCTACAAACAGAGAAGGTTCACAGAATAGAGCTTAAGACATTAAGAATGGTTGGTTTCATTAAACATCTTAAATTGTCTCCTTTTAGTAAATGAGGTTCATTTTTAGTTTTTATTTTTCTTTACAGTCTTTCAATTTTTTTCTTCTAACATCTTCTTCCTGATACTTAAGATTTCCTTCCGTGCCCTGAGAGTACTTGTCGGAGGGATAAACATCAATATCATGGCTAATAACGACTCAGCAGCTATTACACCCCAGGCTGACAACTCTGTGAGACAGATTCTCTCTCAGGCTGAGGTTTGGAATTAAAGATGAAACCAACAGGCAGTCTAGCTTTAATTTAAAAAAAAAAAAGTTCTTCTTTGAGCTAAGAACTTAAACTTATAACCAGAAGAAATCCTAAGAGAAAATCTCTGTAACCTTGAGCAGGCAAAGGTTTTTACACAGAGCAAACACAAAACAAAACAGAACATTAACAAAGGGAAAAAACCCAGACTTGAAAGACATTTAGAAACCAAAGGGCTAATCAGGAGAAGAGGAGGAAATACTTACAAAGTGATACCTGGGAGATAACACACCTGAACCAGAAGAGAATAAGCTGATTTTAAAGTGATTTGAACACACACTTCACCAAAGACGACACACGAAATGTGTAAATCTACCTAGAAAGATCATCACAGTCACCAGAGAAATGTGGATTCATACTGTGAGGATGTGTGGCTACAAACCCCCAGAATGGCTAAAATTAAAAAGAAAAGCCTAAAACACCAAGTGCTGGGGAGAACGCAGGACCATCTAACTCTCCCACATTGCTGACGGCATGTGCAACGGTACAACCAGTGAAGAAAGCAGCCTGGGGTGATCACAGAGACGGCCACTGAGGCTGCCAGCATTCCCAGGCTGAGGCAACTCTCAACGGGAAATGAAATGTCCACAAAAGGATGTGGACTCTGTTCATAATAGTAGCTTTTTAAAATAATAACCCTAAACCCAAACAACCTAAATCAGCTTGTGAGTGGATAAACAGTTTATATTGTGTTCATACAATAGAATGTAATTTAGTAATAAAAAGGAGCAGGCGCCCTCAGTAGCAGCAAGAAACAATCTCAAATCTTTATGCTGGTTAAAAGAAACCAGGCACAAAGACTGCATTTGTGTGACTGCATTTGTATCAAATTCTAGAAAACGCAGAAGAGTACTTGCAGAAACAGGATCACTGTTTGCTAAGGGCCGGGAGCAAGGGGAGGAGAATTTGAAATAATTAAATCTTTTGTAATCATCCATATCTTAATTGTGGTGGTGGTTATGTGACCGGATGCATCTGTCAAAAATCCCTGAACTGTGTCTTTAAAATAGGTACATTTTGGGGCAGTGCCTGTGGCTCAAAGGAGTAGGGCGCTGGCCCCATATGCTGGAGGCAGCAGGTTCAAACTCAGTCCCGGCCAAAAAAAAGGTACATTTTATGATATGTAAATTATGTACGCCTCAGTATAACTGATGAAACAAATCTAAGTGAGTGTGGTGGGATTATATGAAGAGAGAGTGGAAAGTTGTTTCCCTTCCCCTTCCCAGTGCCCTTGCCTTTCCCTGGTGATTTTCATGATTTGGGCAGCAGTAATTGCTTTCTTATGAGATCCCAGCAGGGAGGGCACAGACACAGCCCCGGAAGTGCTGTCCAGTACAGCATCACTAGCTGCATATAGCTATTTGAATTTCCATGAATTAAAATCAAATAAATTTAAAATTCAGTTTCTCAGTCACACTAGACACACACCCCAAGAGCTGAGCAGGAGACCAGAGGCTACAAAACAGGGCAAGGCATCCTCATGGTGCTGGCCTAGAGCACATTTCTAAATAGATTTTAAGAGCAAGTAGCCACAAAGAAGAAGCATAAAGCCTTTGATTTGTAAAAACCACACTTTGTTAGGTGGGAAAAAGAACATTCTTCCCTATCCCCAGGGAGGGTGTTAATAGTTTTTGAGCGAGCCTGTGATCCTAGCACTCTGGGAGGCCTAGGCGGGTGGATCACTTGAGCTCAGGAGTTTAAGACCAGCATGAGCAACAGCAAGACCCTGTCTTTACTAAAAATAGAAAAATTAGCCAGGTGCCATGGTGGGCACCTGTAGTTCCAGCTACTGGGGAGGCTGAGGCAAGAGG
>NW_003852434.1:13569969-13570235 GCF_000181295.1 Otolemur garnettii
CCCCGCTGAAAACAACCGAGGTGGAGACTGACTGCGCAGAAGGGTGCCAGAGAACACCCCGCTGAAATCAACCGAGGTGGAGACTGACTGCGCAGAAGGGTGCCAGAGAACACCCCGCTGAAATCAACCAAGGTGGAGACTGTGCAGAAGGGTGCCAGAGAACACCCCGCTGAAAACAACTGAGGTGGAGACTGACTGCACAGAAGGGTGCCAGAGAACACCCCGCTGAAAACAACCGAGGTGGAGACTGCGCAGAAGGGTGCCAG
>NW_003852434.1:13576791-13578225 GCF_000181295.1 Otolemur garnettii
AAAAAAAAAGTGTCTAAGAGAGAGCTGTGACCTTAGAGTCATCCTGGGTGGCACAGAGTTTGTGGACAGAGAGAATGGGTCATGATGGTGCTACAGATTCCAGGCAAAAAAGATAGCCCACAAGGGCAGGGACAGGTCAAGATCAATGGACCCTCAGAGGTCAGCAAGAACAGAGAAAACCAGGCAAAAACAGGCATCCTCCTCAGAACACCAGGACAATCTGCAAGCCCCCTAAGCTTAGATGCGCTCAGAAAAGAGGAGAGGAGAGGGATATCAAGGAGGAGAAGAGGTCCTAAAATTCAAATGGGAAGTTTCTTAAAGGTAACACGAAATTTAAACAGACGATCAAATTAGCCTTAAGACACAATCATCAACCACCAAAAGAGATAAGCCTTTTAATCTAATATGAATTCAGTTACAGAGAAATAAAAGTAGACTGTTGCATTATAAAATCCATCCAACTTTACCAGATCAGAAATTTTTATAGATTTTTTAACAATGACTCAAAATAAGAAATACCTTTCTTTTCTTAACTGAGAATGCAGGCACACATAAAATGGAAACAAAAATTTATCCCAGCTATTTGCAAGGCTATATATTTTTTATCCCAATCTACTGAATTTCATCTGAGAAAAAAATGTAGGTTAAGATCCACTAAACTAGTTTCATAATCTTTAATGGATCAAAGTTCATAGCTATGAATATAGTGAAAATAATTTTTCATTTGGGAAGCTGAAAAGAGAGAATGAGTTAGCAGAAATGGTGCCCAGTGGGAGTTATGTCACGCCATTCAGATAACTACGCTGCCGTTATTATTAATATCTGCAAGGTGAGAGTCATGGGTCTTTGGCAAGTAGATAAGGGAGAATGACACAGCATTTCTCACTCTTTACAAGTTTTAATCTAGAAGAAGAAAGTTCAAAGAGTAGAGAGTGAAAAAATCTGGTTTATGCTTTTCTCTGATACAAGTTGTGCACAGGTGGATGGAAAGAAGCTGCGGACAGGGAGCAGAACACACCAGAATTTAATCCAGCAGGACACAGGAGATGGTGAGTCATGGAGATTCTTTTACCAAGACTTTAAGTGGGGAGGGGAAAGGAACCCACCCAGGAGGGCCACCTCCCCACTATTGAAGGTTGGAAAAATAGGCTGCAGGGTGTGATGTCACCAGAATAAGCCAAGGTCGCTGCTCACAAGAGACACTCAAGGTCTAGACCTGCAAATTTGATTTTGTTGAGCCCCAAAGTTGGTCAATTGCTTGAAGATACCCATACAACCAAACACAGGAGAGACCATCCCACAGGCCACAGAGGCAGCGTGCGCATTTACCCACCGTCGGAAAGGACTCCTCAGCCAGCCAGCCATTCGCATTCTCTGGACAGACCACTCTCTTCCTTTAGGAAGATGTGTTTTAGGGTGCGTTCCTTGAACTAA
>NW_003852434.1:13578565-13602457 GCF_000181295.1 Otolemur garnettii
TCCTGACACAGGAATCATATTATTTTACTTACTGTAGCTATGTGATGTATTTTAATATCTCGTTATCCAATACTTCTTAATTACCTTTCTTTGCTAAAATGCTTCTAGCTAGTCTTATATATTTGTTTGGTAAGGGGGGCTATGCCATGTGCTGGTTCATCACTTGGGTGTTAGAGTTAGATGGCCTTAAATCTCAGCTCCACTGGGCTCTCACGAAGCTGGTGGCATTTAAGGATGTATCTTACCTAGATTGAGCTGATGGAGGTGGTGGGAGCAGAACGCACAGATGAAGGCTGTGTCAAAGGGGGCAGGCTTAGCACCCGACGGTGGTCTGGGGAAGAGGTTGTAGGTCTGTGTGACCAAACTATATATTTGAACCTAGTGATTTGCCACAGCTCATGAAAGTCAGCAGCCTGACATCAGCTGAGGCCTTCTTGGAGAAATTGGAGCATGAGCAAACAAAATCCGCCTCATAACCACACCCTGTCCTCGGGTTCTACCTGGTATTCAGAGCCCACGGCAGAGTGGAGTACATCTGAGACTTGTGAGTCATAGGCTTTAGTGCCTATGGCTGAAAATGCACCCTCACTCCAACCCCTTCCTTACCATATTGAGAACAGTCACTCACCTTGATAATTACGCTACTTTAATTTATCCTGTCCGTTTAAGATAATCTCTTTTAAAATATCAGTTTCTGCATTACAATATCTTGTCTTGTGCTGGAGATTGGTTTTGTTTATCCGGGATCTCAGTATAGCTTTTAGTTTCAGGGTTTTATATTTCAAATGTTGGAAACTGATTCTTATGAACACAGGAGCTGATTTCACTAAGTGACCTTCTTTTTGGTGAACCTCAGATGTGAGCTCCCTCTTTTGGGAATGATTGTGACTGTGTTTACCCAGAGGCATTTTTTAATACTGTCATGCTTAAATAAATTTTTGAGGAGTAAAACTAAACATGAGTACTTACTATGTAATTAAATTGCATATAATTCTTTATGCAAAAAAATTTTTTTAGAATGTGAACGATCATTTCACTAATTTATTTATCCTGAGTTCACATTTTTATATCCTAGGTTTTCTTAGATATAAACCTCAATATTTGCCCTGATATAAAGAATTTCTGCCTTCTTCAACTCAAGACTTTTACTAGCCCATAGTCGCTTGAACCACAAGTAAGTGTGTATATTACATGATGTCTTATCAGTAGAAAATATTAACAAAATTACAAATTTGTGGTAGGCTCTGTAAGAAACCATGTGACTTTTACTTAAACCCCACGTAGGAAAATGTTCCTTTTGTTAATCCTCCCAACCTAAGCCCTGGCAAGCAGAGGGCAAAGTGGTGATTCTAAATCTTTAATATCACAGAGATTATCTTTGTAAAATTAGGTATTCTGTGAACACAACAGGACTGCAAGGCAATTTGAGGCATTTGGAAAGCCAGGTCCTTTCTGGGGTATTAATACCTGTATTTAACACAGTGAGGAGTTTTCCCAAGTAGGATGAGCAGATCAATGACAGTTACAGTTAACCATCTGCACCAACTGTTAAAATCTACCTGTAATCCCATAACATCCTTTCCTACTTCTGAGGGAAATTCAAAATCATGGCAATAATAATCATGATTTTCCATGATTATTATTGCTATGGAAATAATAAAAGTCCTGAAAAGTTCCCAGATGGACAAGGCATGGGACTGGAAGTGTCTGGCTGAGCACTCTGGGGTTCCCACTGGGCATCCTCGCTCTGGGTCGCCCACCTGCCGTCTCGCTCCACAGCTTTGCTGACAGCACCAGAGCTGCCTGTCTACTCGCTACGTACAGTCAGGGGATTCTGAGAAACTGTGCTTTCTGCTGAATGGGAGGAGAGTAAAGACTTGAGCACTGTTTTATGCTCTTGAAACAGGGTTGTGAGTTTCAGTCCCCACCAAGATGATGCCGTCACAGCAGAGACCACGGGGGGAGCCGCCTCACTCACTAATATCAGGGCTTTGAAGAAAACCCCAGCTGACATTTCAAGTGGCACAGAAATTTAGCTTAGAGAAATTCTGGGGGATAAAGGTCAAAGTGATTGCAGAACCCGTCTGGCTCTCTCCTCAGGCAGCTTGTTGGAAGTTTCAGGCACATCTGTCTTGTTGGCATCTGGACTTCCAGAGTCTTGTACAGCACCTGGCAGAAAATGGGTTTGCAGCACAGATGTGGCCGTGGAGGTATAAGGGATGCTTAAGAGCCGACTGAGTTATTTCTTCCCAAAGGTTCTTAAGAAAGAATAGACTTATGACCTTGAGGAATATGTCCATAATATTGGTGACAGGAACATGCCTTTTAATGGGCTGGGGGCAGTAGGACAAAAGGACCCCTCTATCCTCTATTTTGCATTCATCATTTTCTGTTTCACTTCTGTTTAAGTCACATGATACTTTCACATTCTCAGTCACTGCCTTGCTCTTTTTCTTGGTAGTAAAAACAGAATTTTTTTGTTTCACATCATTTCCTAGTTGCTTTAGTGTAACTGAATTTCCTATCTAACAATTCCATGATTCCAGTACACAAAATGTGTTTCTCATCTTGAAAGAAAATGCTTGAGCTTGAAGATGGGGCTTGCTGGAGCTTGCTGGGTGAGAGAGTGAAAAGGGAAAAGAGTCCACAAACCAGGACAGGACGGCTGATTCCCATCAGTCCCTCTGAGAAATGCAGGAGTCATCTGCCCAGTTGCAAAATCAACACCGTCCATAAATACGCAGGGCAGCGATAACGCAGAGTGCAAACTTGGCCAAAACCACAGCCCTGGAACAGGTTCAAACCAAACAGACCGGAAACCACCCACCCCGGCACGGAGAGGCTGGGTGCTCCCGAGCCAAGGGCAGGTGTGCCCGTGACTGACAGCCAACTCTCCGTGGAGGCTGCGTGGGAACTTAGGACTTAGGAAAGAGTGAGTTTCAGAAAAAAAGTAGATGTCAAATGAATTGCAACTCAGAAATTTAATACAATCCCAATATTTTATTAGCTTTCAAAAGATCTAAATCCCACTGTCAGAATTCTACAGGCTCATGCATAACACTCTCTGCAGAGGAATCCCACCCCAGGACAAAGGAAATGACGAGTGTCTATAGCTCTTTTTTGATAGAATTAAGATGGCAATATAGGAATCCTAGAAGAAAAATTTCTAGAAAGATCAGGGGTCAGATAGTAGAGAGTCTTGAATGCTGGGCTAAGAAGGTTCAGGATTCAGGAATATCTGAATCTCTTAATAGTTTTAGTTATTTACTTGGCCATATTGCTAGAAAAAGTTCCAATACAATATTTCAATCATAGGTTATAGATTGATAATTAATGCCAATATTTTACCTAAACATGGAAAAGTTTTTGTGATGCTCTTACAGTTGTACTCTAACACCCACATTTTAGTTGAGCTTTATAATGTATTTGGGTGGTGTAGAGTGTGTTTCTGACTGTCTACTATCCCCCACTGCTACCACAGCTCCTACTAGATAATGCTGGAGAACACCTCACAAACGCCAGGCACTGTTCAAGACACTGCGTGTATTTTAATTGTAATTTATCCAGTAAGAACCCTATGAGTTAGTATTACCATTATCTCTAATTTTAGAACAGGCAATTGAGTCACAGAGGGTTACTATAATAACATGACTTCTAACACTAGCAAAATTCAGTTTTTTTAAGTGAGAAATTATTTTCTCTGAAAACTGTGTTGATCTAGGAGGAAATGTCATAAAACATTATTCACACTGAGATGTGTGCGGAGTGTCTGCTGTGTGTCAGGCACCAAGGGAGACAGAGAGCTCAGGGCGACAGGTGTCTGTACCTGTCCTCACATAAAGATGTACGTGGCCAGTGATCCAGCTCTATTCACATGTCCTTAGACAGACTCCTGCAGTGACCCTGCGGGGTGGGGGGTGGGGAAAGGGCTGAACAGCAGTCTCCTCCTACCTACCGGCTGCTCTCCTGACAGCCCCCTCTGGCAGCTTCTCTAGCACTTTGCTCATTCCCACACTTGCAGGAAAGCTGAGTGTCTCTGTAGAAAGATTCTCCTTCCTCTTCCTCATTAACAGAATAACCGAGATAACCAAATGTTCTTTCGTGCCAAGCACCAGAAATGTGTCCAGTTTGACCCAGATAGGCCGTTCCTTAGAGGCCGTGCTAGGAGGTCCAGAGCTTCCTTGTGCACCTTCAGTGGGAAGGAGAAGAGTATCTGTGGAATGTGTTCCTCCTCAGACGCCCAGGTCAGCAGTTCAATCTGAGAAGGGGCTCAGGGTCCAGTTCTCCAGATGTCTTTCTTTTCAGGAATATTCAGTGCTACCCCTCTAGCTCCAAGAGGACCCAGGGGGTCCAATGCAAAGTTTTATGCTGAATCTCTACTCCCTTTCATCTTTGGCACTAAACAGAGTGCCAGGTTCTGCTCCTCAATCTGGGATTCTTGGAAAGTGAGGAGAAGTTTTCAACTCTCAACTTCTGAGGGAATATCTCACAACATAATAAAAAAATGCACCTCCATATTTCTTGGATAAAGTTCCTCCAGATAAAGACTGAAGGGTAAGCAGTTCATTTGGGAAGTTTACCACTTCTCTGCTGATGCAACAGTGCTGAGTAAAGAGCGGCCCTAGAAACACGTCATCTTCACAGCAGTGAGCCCTCATTCAGCTCAGGAGTTTGTGGCATTGAGCCGATAGAGTCTATTCCAGCTGACCTTGGCTGCACTCCCTCCCAGTCTGGGGGTCAGCTGGCTGTCAGGTGATCTGGAAAGGTCTCAGCTGTGATGATGGGGGTCACTCTTCTCTCTGCTCTGCTCCATGTATCCTCCACCCAGGATCGGGGTCAGGACATAGCCTTCTCATGCACATGAAAGAGGGCAAGAGCAAACAGAAATGAGCAAGCACATGTTCAAGCCTCTGCTCTAGCCATGTCTGTTATCACCCCAGAAAAGCTGCACCATCCAAGAAGCAGATGCCAAGACTTCCAAGGTTAGGTGGGATGTATTAGGATTTGGTTATGGGAAAGAGCTATGAGAAAAAACGGGGAGGGGGCCAGGAGGCCACAAAGCCAGCCTGACCCTGACTAAATGTAAAGGGAGGGAAGGCTATGTGGAAGCTTCCCAGGCTGTCCTGAAACCTGAAACTGCTTTGGCAAGGTCATGAGGGAGTCCTCAAGCCAAAGTTGGCCACTGGAGGAGTCATGTGTCTCCCAGTAATGGGCAGTGGCAGTCACAGGCTTGAGAGTAGTTTGGAGGAAGCGTTGACTTAGGACAGATGCCCTGAGGAATTTCAGGTCATAGCAGCTTGGGGATGGGGCCTTTGGTCACTTGTTTTCCATGTAGTTGGAGGCCTACAAGGAATAGTCTCATGCCTTCTATGTAAGTCTATCCCAGGCTCAAAAGGAGAGAAATATGTTCTGACTCTTTAGGGAGAGCTCAGCATGGCTAATGGCTGAGTGTATGGATGTAGGGAAGGGGAAGAGTTTGGGAGCATTGATGCAACCAGTCTCCTATAGAAGGTAAAGGAAATGCCAGCAGAGGATGGAGGCGAGGAAAGGAGCAGCTGGTACAGAGTGTGTCACCAGAGGAGTCACCTTGTGGGAGAGCAGAACACAGCCCACTGGCAGAACTCTGCAGGCTTATGCATAACACCTTCTGTAAAGGAATCTCACCCCAGGGCAAAGGAGATTATGAGTGTCTATAGCTCATATTTGATAGAATTAAGATAGCAATACAAGAATCCTAGAAGACAAATTTCTAGAAAGATCAGGGGTCAGATAATAGAGGGTCTTGAATGCTGGGCTAAGAAGGTTCTACTTTATTGGTAGGTGGTATGGAATGCATGTAGGCATTTATAAGCATGCTTAGGGTTTAATATAATGCAAAAATTGATTTGACAGTGGATTGGGATGATTTGGAATGAGGAAAAAAATAACAAAAAAGAAAACCAGTGATGAGTGAATTACAAAGTCCAGGTAAGAAGTTATAAGAGCTGGAGCTAGGGTATCCCAGTTGAAATAGATCAAGGTGGATTTAGTAGACACTGAAGGGAAGGAGTGGGGAATACTGATTCACTGTGGGTGTCAAGGACCAGGAGAGTTGAAAATGCTTGGCAAGGTGTCAGCCTGTGTGACTAAAGGAATGGAGGGTCTCAGGACACATTTGATGAGATGAGTAGAATAAAATAACAAAAAGCTATTCTTATAGGAGGATGACTAGTGATGTTAGATGGTTGATTTAGATTTGTTCTTGTTGGGTGAGGGCACTGAGAGCACTGCCAGCTAGAGAATTCTGTGGCATCTGGATACACAAAGAGGCAGCACAGTTGAATATCAGACCTGAAGTGTAGCATTAGGAACCCTTCCAATGACACAGGTACTTGCGGCCAGGCATCAGACAGGAGAGGGGTGATATGAAAATGTCCTCACAGTCCAGTAGGCCATAAAGACTGTCTATTCTGACTCATCAGGGAGAAGATGATTTCCCTTCTGCATAGGCCACCCCAGCACTTTCCCCATCTGAAACTCGCTGAGGCACAGGAAGCAATCAGCACACAAGGGAAGGGTGAGGGCAAGTGGGCAAACTTGAGAAATTTGCCCTCTCTCTTTTATTCAGGTCTTTATTAACTCCTGACCCTGGTTGTTTTTCAGTTTTTACTTAGCTATGACTGTGTTTTTCTCTACCTTCCTTTATCTGGCTTATTTGTGGGGATTTGGAACCCAATTCTTAATTTATCTTTGAAGAATAATGCCTGTAAGAATGCGGCTTTTTCAACTGATGTCAGAACTGGAGGACAAAGCATAAAAGATATGTAACTAAGACTGGGATAAATTCTTCAAGATAAGTGGTATTTGCACCTAAACCTGGTTTTGAGACTATAAACTAAATGCAAATGCCATTGGAAATCCCCTGGTCTCTTCCAGACAGGTTTAAATAGGATGACGGCAACACAAATCTTCCGATAGCTGATTCACAGAAGACGATCTAATTATTTACAAGGTAGGAGGTAGCTCACAGCCAGTCCCTAACTAAAATTGTTTGCTGCAGAACATCTTTCTTGCATGCCTGGAAATGTCCCTCCTGCCCACATAGAAAACCATCTCAGTCCACTTAAAGGAATTCTTGATTAAACTCACATCCGTGGCCAGAGCTGACTCCCCTGGAGAGTCCATGGTTACAGTTCTCTTCTGCTGAATGCCATTTCGTCATTTACTCCTGTGTGCTGTGCGTCAGCTTCCTTCCCAATTATGTGTTCCTTAATAATTACAAAATAACTACTCTATATTAAGTATGTCTATTTCCACGCTCTGTAATAAGCATTCTACCTGTATTATTTCATTTTCATCTTTCCAATAACCCTATGAGGTAGATATTATTATCTGCATTTTACAATGAAGAAATGATTCAGTGACATTAATAACTTACCGAAAGCCATATGAATAGAAAGTGGCAAAGCTGGGATTTGAATCCATATCTTCCCATTTAATTAAATAAGGATATATGGCAATGTGTGAATATAATAGCTTCAGAGTCACTTCTGTTGTATTTCCAGACCATTAAGCCCGAATATGGACTCTTCTCTTGATCTGTTTTTATATACCCTCTTAAACATGCAAATACTGGCTTCTCGGTAAATAAAGGTGACGATTGTGGTGGGTAGCTGTCCTACATAAGTGAGTTCTAACCTTTTACCTTATTTGGTCAATTTTTAAAATGTCACCTCGTGTACTCCTGATAATCATCACCCCAAGTACACATGAAGCAGTAAAGTAATACAGATGAAAATAGTGCTGCATCTCGGGTGGGAACTGCTGCCTCCAAAGCTGTGTGATTTCTGTAGATGTAAGGTGGGAACGACCTGAATTCAGTCTGCCTTTTTGCCCTCACTAAACATCTGCCTAAGTAGAGACAAAGTGTTACTGCTCTGTGTGGACCAAGTGATAGGGACTAAAGGTCAGAGAGAGATGTTATTTTTCAGAGTAGGCTGGCCAGCAAGGGGGCCTGGACTGGCTTCTACTGTCCTGGTCAACATACCACATCCAGTGTCCAGCCTTTAGCTGTGTCAGCTTAGAGACCAGACTACATCAACACACTAGAAATGAATCTGCTATTCAGAATATGTTCAGCTGACCTTGAGGAATAAATAGCAAAGTCAGAATGCAGGTTGGTTATCGTATTTCCTCCTGCTAAGTTCTGGAGGTGAAGTAGATTCTTTCAGCGCATCGCTGTTGGGAGAAATAGGAGACTGAGGCCTTATTGTTTTCTGAAGTTCTGGGCTGTTTTCTGTCAGCAACAGTGTTCCAGCATCAATTCTCCTGCTCTGAGATCTGGGTGCAGGTCACAGCTGAGTCACTGCATAGTGGTGTGTTCTTCAACAAAATGGCTTTAGGAGCAATTTCAGTTTCCTGTACTGAGCCCTGACTGATGGGATGATTTCCCTCTGATTCCCACATTTGTTACTTTGTTGTTAACACATCAAATCCAGTTACCATCAGCTCTTGGGATCTGGGAGCCATTTTTTTCTTTAGGGTAATTATGTGTTTCTCTTCTCTGCCTTATGATGTGTTGATTCTACATTTGGCCCCTGGAGAGCAATGCTATTTCCAAGCTTTGAGGAGCACCTAATTTTTGCCTTCTTTATAATTTATAAAAAGAAACCAAAACATCCTGGGAAGGAGCCTTAACACCTGGTCCAGGTGTAGCAGCCAAGTGAAGTGATGAGAAGCCCCACCAGGAGTGGAGACCATCACACAAAGATGCTACTGTAAACCACCGCCATTTTTTAATTACTATGATTTATACTCTTCAATCTACAAGTTAAACAACACTCTGCCAGAGCCATCTCTTACTTATTTTATGCTTTTCTCCTCCCTGTCAAACAATCCCCTTTATTCTCTTGCAGGTCTGCAGTACTCCACAGAGAAGCTTAACAGTTTTGGATAAACCACAACTGATACCAGGAAAGGCCGTGAAGAATCACACTTGCTGGTTCACAGGGCTCAGGAACACAAAATCCGGATCCCTAATACTCAGCATGGCCTTCTTTCATCTTCCAAACACAAGATAGTCTCAAAAATCATAGTTCCAAATGAGAACCAAAAGATGTGACTCCCTCTATCTTCCCTTCAGAACCATCAGACTGATCCACTATAAACCCATCTGTTACTTACGTCCACATGGCACACCATCTAAAGTAATCTTTTGACCAACTTCCCATTTTCTTCTTCCTCTTCCTCGGAACCAACATTATTTCTATCTTATACAAATAGCTAAGACACATCTGTGCCTATGATGCAACAATCCTTTCTTATCTCCAATGGCAGCTCCGTGTTTCTATCTGCTCATTATATTTAATTATGTTTAAATTAGCAAACCAAGGCTATAATCCTTCCATTCTACAAGCCAGCTAACTCCAGCTTTGTCTGTTTAGAAATACTGTTTTCTAATATAGTTTTCTCAGAAAAGGAGAGAGAAGAGTAAACCTTGGAAACTCAATGCAAGATCTGGCCCACTAGGCATTCACTTATTTATTTATTTTTTATGGTTGAAAAGGAACTAAGGGCCTTTGTATAGGACAGAGAAGTGAGGATGCAGTGAGGTCATCCTGACAGGATGTGTCCCCAGCTCCCTTTAATGACTCATTATAAATTCATTTTCCGTCAGTATATCTTAACTGTACTTTGACATCATTTTGTTTGCACTTTGTGTAATATCTTGCAACGTTTATTATTATACAAACTTTGTGGTTATTGTGGTTCTAAAGTTTTCTCCTTAA
The DNA here is from genome assembly GCF_000181295.1 of Otolemur garnettii. Taxonomy (NCBI): domain Eukaryota; kingdom Metazoa; phylum Chordata; class Mammalia; order Primates; family Galagidae; genus Otolemur; species Otolemur garnettii. The sequence goes on from NW_003852434.1 coordinate 13,588,333, forward strand.
AATCTCGTGTCCTGTAATTCACTAAACAAGGCTGTACCTGTTTTTTTTTTTTAAGAGATAAAGATGATAGTTGAAAAATAAAAGTGAGGAAAAAAAAAAGAAAAAGAAAAGCAAGAATATGAATTTAAAAAGGCACAGGAGAGAGTAAAAATGGAAAATGAGAGGAAAAAAAAATCCCTTCTCTTCTTTTGCACTCTTTTCTTTGTTCATACTTGTCTTTTCCTGGACTTTCTTCGGGCTCTACAAACAGGTTGTCTTCCCCTCTTCTGCCTCATCTTCTAATTCCTTTTGAAGCCAGGGGGCATACTGCGTGTATTCAAAGCCAGGGAAGGATATTGCATCATTAGCACCATGTGCCATGAGGCAGAGAAGGGAAGTTGGAGTTGTGTTTCTTTATTCATGTTTGGGCTTTTACAGTACACAGGATGCTATCCTCAGAAACAGCCACCGCTGTCAACACCACCATGGCTAAACCAGTGTGTGCTGGAATAACCTCATTGTTTCCACACAGCTCTCATAGTAAATTCCACCCCCAGTGGCATCCTTCCGGTTGCTTTTATTCTGCCCTTGGCATTGGAGGAATCCACTCCTTTTACACCACAGGTTTTCCAGTATTTGAAGAACTTACCACCTGTTCCGTAGGCCCTCTCCTCTCAAGCTAAGGCTCTCATTCGGCATGCATTTAGACGCCTCATTACTCAGATCACTTTTTCTAGTTTATCAAAGTCCTTAAGATATAACACAGAAAACTGACTGTAAAGATACTTCTTGACTCTTACCTCTGTTGATCCAGAAAGGAAACTTAAAAAAATCACAAGTTAACAGTCTGTGTTTTTTTATACTTTTGGTATATAATGAGACCTGAAGTTAACTAAAATGTCTATATCTTCTTTATGAGCCAGTTTTCTCCCTTACTTTTGATAATTTTGTTTTTATCTTGAATGTAAAGATTGAATTATTTTTGTTTCCTTTTAACTTTCAACCTGTTTATTTTGGCCCCTGATTCCTGGTTGTTAAAAACAATTTTGAATGTTGAGTTTGTCACTATATTTAGCTACACCTTTCATTTTGAAATTTTGATAATAACATTTCCATTTCCAATCATTTTGAGGTTGGGAATATTTCAGCTGTAAGATGTGGTCTGCTGCAGCTGTTCAATACTATTAAATTAGCAGGTTAGAGCCCTGTGAAAGCCAAGCTAGGGAATTATCCACTAAAGAGTGCCTTATTCTTACAGTTTCCAAAAACAATTATATGTTTCCTTGAAAAATCAATGTCTTGTCTTTAGACACAATATGTACAAGCAAAAATAAGAAAATAAAAATTCTTCTGTCCAGACCTGCCAATGATAACATCTTGAAACATGTCTCCTTGGTCTTTTTCATGAGTATATATTTATATTTTACATGGAATTATAATCATACACACTATTATATCACTTACTATGTTCAATTAATGATCGATCCTGTCCATTCATTACCTATTTTCCTAAAACAACTATGCAAATACATTTCATCTTCAATTGCTTCATAGAATTCTACTGTATATAGGTATCATTCTTTTATTTATTATCTTCTTGTTGGACATGATTATATTCAACACTGTATATACTGACCTCTTTTCCCACTACCCATTGGCTCTCTGGCTAGACTGAAGGCTTTCATTCTTTTAAATGCTCCAGTACGAAAGTCAACACAGTGTCCTTCAGAAGACTCTGGTAGTGTTGGGTTGGCCCTACTTTATGTGCTTACCTTGAATAATTTTTTTTTTCTGCTCTACTGCCATGTCTACTGTCATTCTTCATAAAAAGTGAAGAATTCTGGTAGAAAGAGTGAGATGAGAGAGTGGTAAGTAACCCTAGCAGATAGAGAAGATTGGTTTTTAGGACATTGGATGGGTATTCTCAACTTTCATTAAAATTTAGAGTTTTCATTCACATTCTCTCATATCCCAAGAAGAGAGTACTAATATTTTGTTTTCCATTTCCAAAAGTTCTCAAATTTGGGGAGTTACAATGAAGCAATTTAAGATAGAGTCTTGGTTTTTTAAATTAACTTTTCTGTGAAAGGCTATCCAGTTTTATATTCAGAAATTGAGAAGTTACCCTCCAATCTTTCTCTTCTTTTACCAGCTCATCCAAATAGTCAATCCATGACCAGGTTCTGTTCATTGTCACTTCCGAACATATCCCAAATCTGTTTACTTCTCCCCGTCCTGCTGCCACTAACTCCTTCACAGCAGCCTTGCAGCGTCCTCGATCGGAGGTCCCTGGCTTCCTCCAACCATCCCCCATCTGTTCCCACACACGGGCAGGATGGTCTCTTCAAAGCACAAGTCTAACACTGCACATCTTCCTCAGAAAATGTCACCAGCTGCCTGTAGTTGTGACAACAACATATCCCATAAAACCCTGGTGAACCAAGGCCTGAGGAGCACGGTGTAGAAGTGAATAGCATGGACTCCAGAGCTGAGACTCGCAAGGTTCGATTCCTGCCTCCACCACTCACAAGCGGGGCCATCTTGAGAAGTCGCTTCACTTCCTGGAGCCTCGGTTTCCTCATCTGTAAACTGAGACTAATAAAGTCCCTACTTTCTGAGGGTCTTAGGGAGAGGGAAAGGGCCAAACGTCCACACCAGCTGTGTACAAGGCTCAGCTGTCACTTCTCCTCAGCTTCCCGCCTCCCTCGGCCGTCTGGGCTCCAGCCCGCGTGGCTTCCCTCCCGCCACTAGGGCCCCAGACTCCGGCCCCTGCCCAAGCGCGCCCCTTCATCCCGTTTCCTCTCTTCACCTAAGGAGCTCTGACCCTTCGGCCCGGCACTCCCTGCTCCTGAGACCAAGACTCTCAGGCCGCCGGTTGGGATTATTTCACTCATGCCCCCACACGCGCCTGTGGGGGGTAGAGGTGCACTTGCACCTGTGCGCGGCTGCGTGTCTGTCAAGGGCTCTGACTCGCAAGCCTCAGGCATGTCATATGGCGTGGAGCCAGCAGGTGGCGCCACAACGCACATTATCAGTTACTGAGCCGCTGTCCTGAAGCAGAGATGTCAGCTCTCCGCGCTGTCTTGGGCCCAAGGGCAGTTCAGAATCTATTTCTCAATTATTTAGGAGGAAAAAAAAAAAAAAAAAAAAGAAGAGAGAGAATTCTACACGTGTTTGTTTTTGTGTTCGAACAAACCTTATCTAGCTGTTAGTAATTTAAGTGTGTTATTAAGAGTTAGGAAAATTCATAAATTAATAATTCATTGATACTCACCAATTACAATTATTCTGCTTCTAAAATATAATAGGCTAATAATTTCCTGTTCTATTATGAAGCTCCCCCCTGTCAAGCAATGCTTGACAAGAACTTCTAATGCATATTCAGGTCTTGGAATTTCCCAAATTCACAGGAAATGCTCTGCTCTTGCTACAGTTATTAATCTTAGAGTTGTCCCAAGCTCCTTGTAACTTTTGATGTTTCCCCTTTTGTACAGTTTGGCTCATTTGCAGTGTCAGTACTCCTAAGTCACTTTTCACAGTGGTTTTTCCCACATAACTGTAGCTGTGATCGCCACTGTTCTGCTGCCCCCCAGGCTCCCTCTCAAGTCTTCCCACCACAAAACTTTAGTTGATGGTAGGATGAAGGGGTTGAAGTGGCCATGTTTTCCTTCTTTTTTTTCTCAGCTAAATGGGTTCTGGTGAAAGAAAATTTGATAAATCCTGCTCCCGAACTGTGCTCAGAGAGAAGTGTCCGTGTCCAGGGAGCTGGGGCCCGCGGGAGAGTGTGGTTCTGGGGACCTAGACCGAGATGGGAAGTCAAAACACCCCGGACTTCTGAGGTTTAATCTCACTTGTGCAAACCCTACATTTTATCCCAGAATCAACCACATACCTAGTATGCTCCCAAATTTCATTTAAAATGAAAGTTTTATTTTCCATTGGGTGCCACGGAAGAAAGGAGGAGCTCTCTGGGGCGGCCAATCATCCTGCAGCCTGTGCACCCCCAGGACCAGCACTTCCCAGGCCTCTCTCCCCTGAGCTCTGCAAGTCTGGAAGGAAAACATCAGTGGGAAGATCATTATGTGCATGTGGAAAACCTACTCCATGTGAAGTGTACCAGGTTAATCCTACCTTTGTTTTTCAATAAAATGGTAGTTTTATTTCAAAAGTTTGGAAGTTGAAAATTAAAACATCCAAGACTTCTGTTAAGACTCCAGTCAGAGTGTATCGCACACTTGCCAGAGAAGTCCCTCTGGTTGTCTCCAGTCCGGCCTCCCTTACTCTACGACTTCATTCTGATCAGTCTGAGATGGGAATGCAACCATTTCTGATCAATAGGATGGCTCTGGAAGATAAGAAAACCTGAATAAATTCAATTTATGGATAATCACCAAGCCCTGCTCACCATGACTTTTAATTCTTCTGTGAAGAAACGTTTTACAAGGCTTTAGGAACATTTGGTAACCCTTCACTGCCTTACCATCTCATTTATTCATTTGCTCTTTTTTATTCTGATTAGTTTTGAGCCCTAATAATTTTCAAGGCAATGCCCTGGATGCTGTGAGTAAAACGATGTGGCTGACATGGCCCTTGGGCTCCTGAGCTCACAGTGCAGGGTTAATAAATTTAGACCCTTATATCACTTCCATTCTTCCACTTGTACCATTTTCTTCCTTCTGTCCTGGCTTGTTTAAAACTTTAATATCAAGCTATCTTCCACCAATAAAAAAACAAAAACACAAAGTTCAGAGAAAGTATTGTGGGCCTGAATTGGGACTGAGGGCTGTGAGGCAGAAATAATGAAATGGTCATGAACTATTTTCCCCTATGGACTAGAAAATACATTAAAAACAAAAATAACATCATTTGGCTTAATAATGATAAAAATACTAATAAAAGCTAACATTTCCAATTATTTTGCATATATTAACTGATTGCTTCCTAGTAAAAGCCCATGACAGAGATGTGGGATGAAGACTGGAAATTATCACTGTGGGCTGAGAAGGAAAATGTCACTCTCATGACTGTTTGTCCCTTGGAGTCAGTGTTGAGAAATGTCTTGACAGTAGCTCTAAAAGTTAAGGAGTCTTTCTTGGGCCTCTGGTCATTTAAATCCTTTAGAAGAGGTAAAATATAAGGGAATTCAATTTATACTAAATAGTGTTTTGGATTTCATGAATGGCTTTAATATTGGTCCTAGAATGAACAGTCTCTAAAATCACAATTTCCTTTAGAAGAGGTAAAATATAAGGGAATTCAATTTATACTAAATAGTGTTTTAGTATAAACTAGTGCTTTAATATTGGTCCTAGAATGAACAATCTCTAAAATCACAAATTAAAATGTACATAGAAAGAAGACAGCAATTCTTAAGGAATAAAATTTTAATTCACTATTTTTAAAGTTGTACCAGCTAGAATTCAGTGAGAGAATCTCCAGGCAACTTGGTTTAATTTCTGAAGGAGATATTCTTAATCCAGAAGGTATCAGCAACAGGGCAAGAACACAATGTTCTTGAAGAAAAAGAATTCCAAGATTCTTCCTGTCACATATATTAATACAATCTCATTAATTTCCACAGATTTGTTATCAGTAAAAATGTACCAGCCAATATATGTCAGAATAATAAGAGGTAAAGAGAAGAATAATTTTTTAAGATTAAGGGGGAAAGGCCGGGTGGGTGGCTCATGCCTGTAATCTCAGCACTTAGGAGGGTGAATTGCTTGAGCTCACAGGTTCAAGACCAGCCTGAGCGAGAGAGAGACCTTGTCTCTATAAGTAGCTGGGCAGGCAACTGGTGTCCCAGCTACTTGCAAGGCTGGGGCAAGAGAATCACTTGAGCCCAGGAGTTTGAGATTGCTGTGAGCTGTGATGTCATGGCACTCATCAATGGGTAGATAGAGACTCTGTGTCAAAAAAAGAAAAAAAAGATTAAAGGGGAAAAACTCAACCTAAAAAATGAGGGAAAGCTTGATGACAGCCCTCAGATGTTGTGGACATACTCATGATTGTTACAGCAACAGGCACCAAAACAGTGACGTGGTCTCCCAGTTTAGAGAGCCACTCACACCCTGCATGGCTCACTGGGCTGCCTTTCTCTCTCTTTTCTGTGCTAAGTGGCTGTTGTGAGAATAAAAAAGAGACACTCATCAGCCTACAAAAGAATATTAATTGGTTAATATATTTATTTATGTATTCATTCATTCAGCAAATATTTGCTAAGTCTAGCTACCTAGAAACGTTTCTCCTGAGGGCAAAGCCAGTTCTTAGGGAAAACTTGATCTGCTACTTGACCCGTTTTTCTTCTATAGTGGCAGTCTAAAAATAATGCTTTCAAACTGGTTAAGATAGCCTTCACCTCATTTTCTTAGTTATTGTGTTAAGACATTTATATTCTACACTTAGTAGATTTAACATGTACCCTTGTAAAATGCACTATAGTACGTTGTACCCCATAATTGCATTACTGTACACAGCTATAATTTACTAAAAAAATGAAAATAATGCTTTCTTCTCTTGTTTCTTTAGAAAAAACATGGTCAACTTTTAGAAATTTCAGCAAATTATTGGACCAAAACAAATGACTTACAAACTTTTTTTTCTTGTGGCACCCCTGAGGCTGTTGAAAGTTAGGCCCCTGAAGGACGGAGAGTGAGCCGATGTCACTAGCAATCCCCAGAGAGCAAAGACAGCAATTCCTGCTCTCTCAAAGCTCTCTGAGGATGATTCGTCTTAATCTAATTAAGGCTTTGAATTTACTCTTTAATACTAAGGATAAAAAGAACTTATATTTCGAAGAGCAGAAATGAAAAAAAACAAATAAGAATACCAAAAAGTAAATAAATAAAAATGGAACAACACTCAGAAATCAGGTGTATGTTAGGCATGTTATGACATTATTTTGTATAGTTACAAGTGCATTAGGGAGGTGTGCATTAGCCACTTTGCAGATGAGAAATATGCTCGGTCAACATTCCGAGATCACATACTTTGTCTTGGGTTGGGAAGAGCAAGGATTCCAACCCAAATCTGTCTGACTCCAAACTCAGATAGTTTTTACCACATATAAGAAGAGCCCACGCTTATTGAACAATGGTTGTTAAGCAGAATCTTCTAGAGTTTCAGTCATTTTGATGAGTGTGAAATTTCTCTCCAGTAAAGCACAATTGCAATCATCAGAGAATTGTTGGAACTCAAAGGACATTGGTTTATGGCAAAATGTGTTAGGTCCACTATCCATGACTATAATGAGGCAGATACCTGGTTGATGCCTTCTACATATACCTCCTCCAAAGAATGGGAAGTCCAGAAAGGGAATGATTGTTTAAACAAGAAGGCACCAAGGATATTTAGAAAGAAAGGTTTGATGTAATGCATAAAGACAAAACAATTAGAATAACTGTAAAATTCATGGCCCAGAAAGAATCATTGGAATAGCCATTCATATATTAATTCACTTAAAAACTCAAGAATACTTTTAATTAAATATTATATACTAGGCCCTGCTCTCGATGCAGAAGACCAAGCCCGGGTAATTAAGGTGCAGTGTCTGCACTTACATGGTATGTTTAAGACAGACCATGAGTGCCTCCTCTATGCCAAGCACAATCTTTGACATGTGGCATGCCTCAGTGAACAGCACAGAGATGTACGCTTGCCTGAGACTTACGTTCTACTGGCAGAGAGAAAACATTAACAAGTAAATGGAAGAGATGATGATAAGTGCTATGGAGGAAAATCAAACTAGGCAAACGTAGTGAGAAGTATGGGACAAAAGAAACAGGAATAAAATAGGGTGGGCAGAGAAGTCCTCATGGGGGAAAGTGATGTCAATCAAATATCTGAAGGAAATGTAGCAGTGAGCCAACCAAATATCTTGGGAGCAAGTATTTCATGAGGAGGGGAGAGCAAGTACAAAGGTCTTAAGTGGGCAGTGTGGTGGGGGTGTGGGGTGCAGTGGTCAGTGTGGCTGGAGCAAGATGGAGAGGAGGTCAGTGTGGTGTAGCAGGATAGGAGGTCATAGCCACTGCTGAAAGCCAGGTTATCTGGTGTGGGCATAGGAGGCCAGGGTGAAAGAGTGGCTCTTACTCTGAGGGAGGTGGGGAACCATGGCAAGATGATGAGCTGAGTCTTGATTCAGATGCATCTCTCTGGCCTCTGTGATGGAAATAACAATAAGAAAGAAAGAGTTGATTGAACCTGGTTATCACAGTAATTCAAGTGAGAGGTGATCGTGCCTTGGGCAAAAGTGGAAGTGCTAAGAAGTAAGATTCCAGGGTGGGGTCACAGGAAGTTTCCACATGATTTGCCTGAGGGCTTCTACTCCTGGCAATAGGCAAGTAGCTCCTATTCTACCAACTCCCAGGTGAATAGCAGGTATAAATATGAAAGAAAAAAAAGGAAAACAATTACTTGAACAGACTGGGGAAGAAGTAAAAGTAGGAAAATCCTTAAAAAGGAGGCTTACCCTTGAGAGAAAGGAAGCGCACTGAGTGAGTGTCCTGGTTTTGTCAGCTTTTAATCTGAGATGGATCCAAGTTTGCATCAAGCAGGAGCAGCTACAACGTGGATAGGAGCTGTCTAGCTATACAGCCACAGGACAGAGTTTTAGAGACTTACAGCTGTAAAATGAGAGGGGCTAATTTCAGAAAGATGTGAATAGCACAGAGAAAGCTCCAAAATTTATATATAAACTCTGCCTGAGTTTCTGGCTTACCTTCTGAACTATGTGTGCACAGACCAGATCCAAGCCATGCATGGAGGGCTAAAGGAAAGAAATTTGTTATTAGAATTGAGAGCTTGAGTTTAGCCAATTGGGCTAGCTGTGTGCTACAACAAAATATTGACATTCTTCTAAAGAAAGTAAAAGAATTCAGTCTCTTTGATGTATTATTTTTTAATGTCTAGAATACAATATAAAATTATGAGCTAAACAAACATGAAAGTGAGCCTAACTCATTTAAGAGAAAAATAATAGAAAGGCCATCATTGGAAACCAATCCTCAAATGACAGGATGTTAGAAGTAGCAGGCAAGAATTTTAAAGTCACTATTATAAATGTATTTAAAATGTAAAAAAAAGATATGCTCATAATAGATGAAAGTATGGGACATCTCAGTAGATAAATAGAAACTAATATTACTAATCTGTAAAAAAATGGAATTCTGTCATTTGTAGCAATGTGAGTAGAAGTGGTGGCCATCATGTTAAATGAGACAAGCCAAACACAAAGACCTGCGCTGCAAGTTCTCACTCCTATGCTGAAAATGTGGACCTCATGTTACAGAGTAGACTGATGGTTACCAGAGGCCAAGCAAGGAAAGGGGCAGGGTATAAAGGGAAAAGTATGGAGGCCAGAGAGAAGAAAGATTGCTAAGAAATCTACTTGAGAAGGCTTAAGACAATATAACAAGTCTAATCTACATGTAATTAGAGTTCCAGAAAGGATGGAGGGCAAGAATATGGTAAAAAAAAAAAAAAAAAAAAAGAATATCACATATATGATACCTATAATACCCAATTATTATTCCTTTTTGGTGAGAGGCATCCATTTGTGAGTTCAAGAAGCTTAGTAAACATATAGATAAGCTCACACCTAGGTACATTTTAGTCAATCTTCTGAAAACCAAAGATAAAGAAAAAAATCATGGTAGCCCATAGAGGAAAAGATATGTCTCATACAGGGAAATAATGGTTTTAATCACCACTGATTTTTCATCTGAAACAATAGAGGCCACAAGAGAGTAAAATGATCTTCACAATGAAAAAGAAAATAAAATTGACAACCTAGAATTCTATATACTGCAGAATATCCTTAAAGAATGAAGGCAAAATAAAGACATTTTCCAATACAGGAAAACTGAGAGAAGTTGTCACTAGCAGATAAGTACTAACAGAAATGTTAAGAAAAAGTTCTTAAGCTGAAGGAAAATGATAGCAGACAGAAACTTGCATTTTCAGAAAGGAAGAAGAATGAAAATGGAAACATGAGCATAAATATAAAAGGCTATGATTTTCTATCAATTTACTTAATTACATATGATAGCTTGAAGTAAAAATCATACTGTTATATTGTGAAATATACAACACATAAATAAAATATAGCAACTATAACATAAAGGATGGAGAAAGAAGATAAATGAATCTATGTTTTTACAAGTTGCTTACATTTTAGGTGATATGGTACAAAATTAACTCTATGTAGACCATGAAAATTTCAGGTTGTATATTGTACTTACCAGTACAACCACTAAGAAAATAATACAAGGAAATACAACTAAAGTTCCAATGTAAATTAAAAGGAAATTCTGAAGAATTTTAGTTAATCTCCTTTCCTCAAAAAATAGAAAGTAAGAAATGGAAGAATAAAAATTAGAAAGGACTGTATAGGAGAAAAAAATTTTTCCTCAGTCCTCCTAAATTTGGTAACTAGGACTTGTGAATTAAATTAACAATAGACAGGGCCATGCCTGTGGCTCAAAGGAGTAGGGCGCTAGCCTCATATACCAGAAGTGGTGGGTTCAAACCTGGCCCTAGCCAAATCCTGAAAAAAAAATTAATTAATTAATTAACAATAGACAGATTAACAGGAGATGGAAGTCAGCAAAAGAAGTAGCAGGTTCACTACATAGTTAAAGTTAAAAGCTTTATACATAAGTTAGAAGGGAAAAAGGAGGGGAAAGGAAAGGTTTCTATAGGGGGAAAAAGATTTCTTTAGGTAAGATTGCATTTTTAGGAGAGCAAGTAGCAGACAAGAAAGTTTGCAATAATGTTTGCATATACAGATACGAGTGGTCTTTCCACCTTTTTCAAGGCCATAAAACTCAGTCTTCATTTTTCAGAAGTTTCTGCTTTTGGTCAGATAAGAAAATCTCTGAAAAGTGTTCTTTCTGCATCTGTTGACTCTCAGCTGCCTTCAGCTCAAAATAATTATGGGCTGAAGTGGCATATTTAAGGTGCCATATTCTGATCCCCTCTGGAGGGGCACACACACACACACACACAGTAAAATGGTAGAATTAAATTCAACCACATCAATAATTACATTAAGTGTAAATAGAAACACTTTATAAAGGCAGAAATCATTTTAATGGATTGAAAAAAATCAAGACCTAAGCATGTGCTTCCTACAAGGCACTCACTTCAAATGTAATAATACAGATGAGTTCAAAATAATTGGTTGGAAAATGTATACAATGTAAGCAATAAATATAAGATGCCTGAAATGGCTAGTTTATTCCAAATAAGGTAAATTTTAAGACAAAGAGATTATAACCAGAGATAAACAGAGACATTTCATAATGACTAAAGAGTCAGTATATCAAAAAGACATAACAGGGCGGTACCCATAGCTCAGTGAGTAGGGCGCCAGCCACATACACTGAGGATGGTGGGTTTGAACCCAAAGCCCAGCTAAACAGCAATGATAGCTGCAACAATAACAAAAATAGCTGGGCATTGTGGTGGGTGCCTGTGGTCCCAGCTACTTGGAAGCCTGAGGCAAGAGAATCACTTAGCCCAAGAGTTTGAGGTTGCTATGAGCTGTGATGCCACAGTACTCTACCAGTGGTGACATGTTAAGACTCTGTCAAAAAAAAAAAAAGACATAACAATTACATTTCCATACATTTAATAATAAAGCTTCAAATACATGAAGCAAAATGTAGCAGAACTAAAAAGGACAAATAATTTCACAATAATAGTTGGAGATTTCAACACTCCCTCGCAGTAACTGATAAAACTAAAGAAGAGGATCCATTCAAACATAGCACTACCAACTACTGTGACCTAATTGACATCTATGGCAGACTCCAAAAACTGCAGAGTGCATGTGCCCAGCCCAACTGGGAAGGTGCAGCTGTTTATCTCTGTTTATCTCCGGTTATAATGTCTCTCTTTGTCTCTCTTTGTTGTAGACCTAGATGGTGTAAAGCTGTTGGCAAACTGCGTGTGAGAAAAGATCAAGAGTTCGGTTTTGACCACGCAAATTTGAGATTTTCATTAATTGCCAGCAGATGCACTGAATGGGCCAAAGTTCTATGAGTTTGGATTTTGGAAATGGATTAGATTAGGGTGTCAGTTTGGACATTATCAAAATGCAAATAATATTTAAAGTAAAGAGACTAAAGTTTTCATCAGAGTAGTCATGTAGTCACATACAAAAGAGAAGAGGTTAAACTGTGAGTGTGAGGGTGTTGAAACATTTACTCATTGGGGAAGAATGAAAGGATATTGAGAAACAGGTGATTAGTGCCTTGACAGGGGACTAATGGGGTGAGATGCCTGAACAGAGTGGGTTCAAGGAAGAGGACTTGACTGGATTTAGAGTCAATAAGTACAGATCATGGACGAGTTAGGGTGAGGGGTGAGAAGAATATTGAATTTTTTTTTTTTTTTTTTTTTTTGGTAAAAGGCCAGATAGTAAATATTTTAGGCTTTGGGGACATTATGGTCTCTATTGTAATTTCTCAACTTCACTATTGAGGTGCAAAATCAGCCACAGGTAATACTAAATAAATGAGTGTGGTTGGATTACAATAAAGCTTTATTTATAAAAACATGAACCATATTCAAAAGATTTTAGTTTACTGTCACTGAAATAAATCATTCTGTTGAGGTGTACATCCCTGGACTTGATTGCATCTGGAGGAGGATTTGGGCCCATGAGATTCAAATGAGGGTTTGTGATTCAGGAGACAGGGAAAACAGTTGGTGGAGTGATGACTTTGAACAGAATTAGTCCATGCAAAGGGTTAACATTATGACCGGGCAAAGTTCATAAATACATATATGACATAGGTTTTTCCCTGTTTGGTAAGAGTTGAGAGGCTTGGATGAACTTGCTAAGGAGAGTATGTGGATAAAAAGAAGAAGGTCAAAGATATAACTTAGAAAATCTCTGGGTAGGAGAAATCTAAGCTAGAGACTTCTAAAAGAAGGATCAGAGAGATAGCTGAGAACTAGGAGGTAAGCCAGCTTCATGGGAGCACACCCATGCCTCACACCAGACCCAGGGCCCTGTGTCAGAAGAGGACTGTTCTTGCTTCAAGGATCTGCTGTCACCATCTTAAAATTTAACAATAATATTTTAGCACCTGATTCTACATTTCCGTTTGCACTGAGCCCTGCAAGTTATGTGGCTATTCCTGAACATGAGAGTATAATTTTACAAAACCAAGGATAGAAGAGAGTTTCAATAAATAGAAGTTGGGAAAAGGGGGACTTCTGGATAAAAAGTGCAAAGAAAAGGCATTACTCATTTACTGCCCTCTTTAAACTCTGTAAAAACAGAACAATGATACATGAACTATGCCATTTTCAGTGATACAAGGAAGTTACCACGAGCTCACGAAGCTCTGTCTTTACTGTGCACTGTGAACGGGAAGAGGGAGACAGCTGGGGGAGCTGCACCTGCTGTATCAGAGCAGGTGAGGTTCAGCCTCGGAGACTTTGCCCGTGGTCCTCTGAGCAGAGCAGAAGGAGTGAGGCATGGCCGTCTGCAGACACGGGGCTGGGCCACCACAGCATCTTAAAATGGCAAGGCCAATAAGCCATTTATATTTTCTGTGTCAGAGGTTAAAACAGGACAGCCTGCCAGATGTATTGTGTTTGAACTGCACAGTGCTTTTAAAATTACTTTAAAAAATCCGTATTGTTGAATTCTGTTGAAAAAGAAATTTTGGCCATGGTGGGCCCACGCACCAACCTCATCACGCTCAGCGACACTGTTTCCATGGGAGGATGCACACTGCGGTTCCCTACAGACCCAGTCACGCCCTTCTGTGTCACACGTACCCCGTTTTGCTCTTTTTATCACCTGCTCCGTCTCTACGAGCATTCAAGCTTCAAAACCCTGTTATATATCCAGCATTCTTACCTAGAAGCACCTCTCTGGCAGATGTCATAAAGGAGAGCTTTGCTGAGATACACACCGACTAAAAGGGTGAAGGAAACCACAGACTGGAAGTGAGAGTGTTTAAGAAAACAAGCTAAGTGGGGGCTACCACCCACGGTAGAACACTACCCCATTATTTTCCCTCTATTCTTAAATTCAAAAGTGATCATTAATCAAAAATAAATCTGCTAGGGACCCATGTATGATAGTTCAATCAATCAGTTTGTTAAAATGTGAAAAAAATCAGCAAAA
>NW_003852434.1:13602599-13603776 GCF_000181295.1 Otolemur garnettii
GACAACAGAAGAGAGGACAAAGCAAAGCAATCTGAAAGGAAAAAATAAATAAACCGTTACAGAGATGAAAACCACATAGAAAAAAATAAAATAAAAAAATAATGTTAGCCAAAGCAGGATCCTAAAAAAGACATGTATGTGTGAAGAAATCACACAAAATGGTATAAAACATCGATAAGAAAGTGATTATAGATAAAATGACAACGAGGGGCCAATGTTCATATAATCGCGTTCCTGAGGGAAACAGAACAAATGACCAGAAGACCCAGAGAAATCAGTCCAGGAAAGAAAACGCCGGTGAACCTGCACATTGAACTGTCGCTTCGTGTGGTGGAAACACTGGTACAGAGGGATGAGCACCAGGCCATCTCTTTAACTCACTCCCCACATCACATATAAAGCAGAAAAAAGTCCAGCTTCAAACTTTTTTCCCCCGAGGAAAAGTAAGCATGAGCTAAGGATTTAACAAATGTCTGTAGGCCACTTACGTTCTCAGACGCGTGACATCAGTAGTTATGGCATTCACTAACCTTCGCCTCACTCTACGTGTGAACAGTCTTGTGACCTTGACCAGTTGGCTTTGTTGACTGCAGTTTTCCCAAAACAAAGATAGACAAGCACGGAGTGAAGGCCTCAGGGCGGCATCACGCTCCTCTGTCCTGGGCAGAGGAGAACCGAGACACTGCGTAACTTCCATGTGTAAGCAGGACCGAGGGCCGCCAGTGCCAGGGAGGAGCTGGGGACGGTGGGGCAGTCTGTCACAAGTGGCTATTCATAGCATTTGACTTCATGATTTCACAGACGCCACAGGACCTCTCCCCAGTGTTTCATGTGGAGTTCACACCCTCAGGCTGCCTTTCAGAAACGGTGCTGGCATCAGCAGATTTAGTGTTAAGAGCACAGACTTTTGGATTAATAAAGGCAGCTTAATAGTTTGGTGAGGTTGGTTAAGTAACTTAACCTCTGTGTCAATTATTTTAATTA
The DNA here is from genome assembly GCF_000181295.1 of Otolemur garnettii. Lineage (NCBI taxonomy): Eukaryota > Metazoa > Chordata > Mammalia > Primates > Galagidae > Otolemur > Otolemur garnettii. Next base: position 13,603,584 of record NW_003852434.1, read on the forward strand.
TTTAGCCTTAAAATGAAGGTAATAATATTTCAGTCAAATAATTCCTATAAATATTAATCAAATAAATGTAGAGAAAGCACTTCCAGGGAATATGTAACTTAGTTGCCATTTTGTCGGTTATAACTTAGATTGAGTCTGAAAATTGATGTTATTTTTACTTTAAAATACACCAAAAACTCTCTCATCAAAGGCA
>NW_003852434.1:13604224-13611790 GCF_000181295.1 Otolemur garnettii
AACAGATGTGGAGGCAGCCTTCAGGCCAGGGTCTCAGATTGAACAGAGGTGCAGCCGCAGGGACCCAGCTCAGTGTGCATGTGTGGTGAGAGCTCCCAGGGTGAGCAGGTGCCAGAGTGCAGCCAGCACACAGGACTCAGGTTAGAGATTCCTGGAAAATTTCCTCTGCTGCTCTTCACATTTCCCTCTTGACTTTTCCATAACCCCATATTGAACCATCTGTTGGATCATGCCCACGTCGGAGCTCCTGGATCTCTGAGGAACAGTGGAGTAGGAGAGTTGAAGAGATGCCAGGAATTCTTGAGATATCCAGGTTTGCCTTTGGTGTCTAGGCAGTTTGGACTTGAGATAGAAATGCAGTCATCATTCAATGCTCATTCTGTATCCCTTGGTCCATAATAACTGGGCAAGCCTGTGAACCCACAGTAACAGGTGTTAGCAGACCGAGAATTCCCCTGGAGATAACATCAGGTGAGTTATTATTCTACAGATTCTTACAGCTTAGCCCAGGAAGTGCAGCCAGCCTGCACCTCTTCCCTCCCACTGAAATTCCTCATAAGCTGGGATGCCTCTGAGATAAAGTATGCCACACCTTCTCCTGCATGCCACACCTTCACCTGTTTTGATTGCTTCACTCTGACATGATCCACCCTCTCCAGTCTACAAATTTCCCCACCGTGGTGAGTGACCTAGGTTTCTTCCTAAGAGCTAAAATCTATGAGCACAGGGGCTGTTGGAAGTCATTTTCACTTCAAGAGAAATGGCATACAGCCCAACGACAATAGCCAGAGTTAATTCGGTTCCATCCCTTCTAATAAAACCACTCCCATTTTACTTTGATCATCAGGGAAAGATGTCTCTGTTGGACACAGCAATTGGCCAGTAATCAGGGGAGGCATTAATCTAAGTGATTCCTATCTCAGGATTTGATGAAAAGATTAATGATCTCCCTGCTCAGTGAGAAATGCTATAGTGAGGTCAACAATCATTGTGTTCCCCTGGGTCTTCCTGATGGGAAGAACAGCAGTTAAAAGATCATTATCCTCTTTGTATATCTAACCTGCGTAAAGCAAACACTCACGCTTGGAGCATCACCTCCAACTGCTCAGCCACCAGTTAACTCCTTTGCTAACATCTTTCAAACTGTCTTGGGATATCTCATCATTTCTTTCTCTTAAAAATTAAACAAATATACATTAGAAGTCAAACAATATATATATAAAGTTTACCCTTAATGATACTCTCCCCAAGTTATACTCTTGTAAATTTTCTTGCTAATGTTTTATTACAGTGAGTGATATCAGCAGATGTATATGTCTTGAGTTTTCATAATTAGCTTTTGATTAGCAATCAATTTGTTATTTCCATGCCCCACTCACATATACTATTTCTGTAAGAGCTTTCTATAGTAATCAGAACTCCTATTGCAACTAACAAATCTAATTCAAAATACCTTAAGCATAAAAAAAGAGTTCATTGTCTTTTATAACTAACAGGTCTGGTGGCAGATTCGGGGTGGCTGTGGAGGGAGACGTGTTTGTCAAACTCTCTGCTCTGCTTTAATAACCAAAGGCCTCCACATATTGAATGAGAAAGAATTTTCCTTGTGATTTGGCTTAATGGGAAGAATGATATTTCTGGCCAAGAGCAGAAGAGAGTGGAAGTTTGAAACAGCATGAGTTTAGGAAACTTCAAAAAGGTTGGTGTGGCCTTGATAAAGGACTATAGTTTTTCTTACATCAACAATAAGGAGACACTGGTGGTCTCTAAGCAGTGAAAAAAATATAATATAAGATTTGAACTTTAGCAAGATTTTTTTGGTATCAATATGGAGGGTGAACTTGACAGAGTCAAGACAGGGAGCTGGAATCGCTCGTGGTGAGATAATGAAAGATAATGATGATCCGAGCTAACAGAGAGCCAGTGGGAGCTTAGGAAGAGGAGAAATGTTAAATATCTTTGATAGGTTGAATGTTCAAGGATTAGCTAACAATTACAAGTTAAGGAAAATGGAGCAGAAGAAGTTAAGGGAAGGAAAACAGGCACAAAACCACTTCTGGGCTTCCAGTCTGGATGAAGGGTAGTGCAGCGAGGGAAAGGACAAAAGCACAAAGAGTAAACTCTCGCTGGAGCTGAGTGGTGTTGAGGGCAGACAGCCCCCGAGCAGCATGCTGTCGCCCAGAGACTCAGGCAGAGGGCAGCAAGCAGCACCTGCAAGGGGCTGTGGGGCCTCCCATGCAGGAGCAGGTAAGCGTGCGCTCTTCCTCCCAACACCCTGTGCTGGGCTGCTGTGCAGTAGAACACAGTGTGGCGCGGAGCTTTGCTGGAGGGACCCGCCCTCCTGAAGCTCTGTCTTCTTTCTTTATGCAAATCAAGAATGTTCATCAAAGTTAGCAGCCTTGAAGATTCTGGGCTGGTGAGATGGGACAAGACCCCAACTCTATCTCCATCCTTAATCGGATGACAAAATCACCCATAGTCTCATCACTGCTTTTCACTTGTGAAGAAGTAGACCAAGACATAAGGAGAAAAAACTGGAAAAAGTTGGAAAACCAGGCTCCACTTTGGAAAAAGTTGAGAAAAACTCATTCAAGGGGGGAGTTGCTGCCAAAGCTCACCATTTTGCAGGTCTGCCGAATGCAAGCAAATGAGATGAAACCTTGAGAGGAAAGTATCACGTGTGACAGGGCGTGCCTGGTACTGTCTGAAAGAGAAAACAAAAGACGAGTCCTCTAGCAGAAGCTTTGCTGAGGCACAACTGAGTTCTTTCCCCCCACACTAACATTCTTATTATGAACATGGGCTAGAAAGCCATTCCCTGACCTTACATCTGAGTTCATCTAGGTAAAGGTGAATTAATCTAACATAACTTGGTTAGAATCTCAAGGAAAAGTCACTGTAAGTTTCTGAGAGACAAGAGATGATGTTGGCACTAACAATTTAAACAAAAGACAGATGCCAAGAAACAACACGGAAAATCATACAAAGTAAAGGAAAAAGCCTTGGGAGCATTGGGTATAAAAATATGCTGAGCCCCCTCACAAGGAATAACCTAAGTTGTGCAGCAGAACACGATACACCAATTAAACCACAAATTAAGGACGGGCCCATAATCTCAGCTCTTCAGAGGTCAAGGTGGGAAGATCACTTGTGTTCAGGAGTTCGAGGTGGCAGTGAGCTATGATCACGTCAGTCTGGATGATAAAGCAGACTGACCCTAAAAAACAAAACAACCCCAAACCCAATGAATTAAAAATATGAGATGACAGAAAATGAGTGAGAAAAATTAATTTTAAGCAAAAAAAAAAAATGCTGTAGATATGATAGAAACGGGGATACATCAGACATGGCTGAGAGTCAAGTAACTGGCTTGATATAAAACTAAGAAGGAAAGAAGTTAAAGGATCTGAGAGACCATGGCAGTTGTGACTCCACACAGGGAGACCATTTTATCTCTGGATACATAACACATACACCTTTCACTTCTTTAACTTGTCTTATCTTGTGGAACTATCTTGTGCGACTTCCAGAAAATGTTGAACAGAGCTGGGAAGAAGACATCCTTTCTTGTTCTTTAACTTAAGAGGAAGGTTCTCAAGATTTCACCTTCTCTCACTTTTTCTGAGCTGGAATTTTCAGACCTTAGTGTCTACCTACAGTTTTCATACGTAAAACTATGTAATATTTAAAGATACTCAGAACAAAATAGTTTTTAAAGTTTCTTTTCTGATCATTCCCTACATTTCAGGTCTAATATTCCTTCATCTGCAAATAGCAGATAAGCTAGAGAGCTATGCTAGAGGTTTTCAAATAAACTGCAGACATTTCTTGAGGTTTTGAAGGCTCATCCAAGATGAACGTGTCTGCACGTATACAATCCTCAGACATAGAGAATCTATATTGTTCTTTGGTAATCAGGTGCAAACCACTCTATATTATCCCTCACCTCAAGAACATTTGTTATGTAGAAAAATTCTTATAAAGTTTCAAATATCTAGGCTTTCAATATATTCCCATAAAGGTTTTATTATTCCATCCCTTCTAAATTTCTGATCATTAAGGGTGTGCAAGGATGGGGCTAACGCATCCTACAACTGGAGCTGTGCACAGCAGGCTGTTCAAAGTGGTGTCCTGGGGACGGTGCCATTCCTGACCATTCTGGACTCATCGAGCCATGAGGGAGACCCTGGAGCCTCGTTAAGTATGTACCTTCACGCTGCTGACCTATGCAAGAAGTCCTAGTTCAGCTATTTGCGTTTTGGTGATTTTGCTGTTTATATCTCTGTCCTAGGTCCTGCAGAATGGACATGGCTATTTTATTTCTGCAGCATGGAACAGGCACGCATGTTCTACAGGCTTCTGCTGTCTAAGAAGTCGTATTTAACTGTGCCTCACCACACGGTCCTTCTTTTTTCTCCCTCCTCTTACCCAGTTGCTCTAAACATGTCTCACTGTTACCACTTTTTAAATTATTTCATGTGTCATCTCTTTTATCAATATTCCATGATCTAATACAGTCATGGCTGTTCATTCTCTCTTAGATTCAGTCCATCTGAAGACGAAGAATAAGGTGAACAATACTGTATTCTTTATCACTTCCTGCTCATAAAATATAATTGATTATTTCTATAACTATTAAAATGAAAGGGCTCAGACCAAGCCATGTGTTTTAGTCAAGACTCTCCAGAAAACAGAGCCAGTAGGATATATAACTACAATTATGTGTATTTATGTGGGGCAGGGGGCAGAGAAAAAGAGAGATTTATTATGAGGAATTGGCTTACGAGATGATGAAGGCTGAGAAGTTCCAGGGTCTGCATTTGATATTTAGCAATTCCCGCCCTGCAGCTACAGGAATTAAGGGTCTCCTTCAGAGCACATACCGAACCTTTTAGGTCATTTATGCCCTTGAGCTGGACATTCAATCCCTAAACTCATCCTTTTTTCACAATTTTGTCCAATTTCATTAACAGCAACTAAACAGTATCATTGTTCAAAAGTGTCACCCAGTTACTTTTTTCTTATAAGTGATCTATTAGGAGATATTTTGTATATTTCTATAAACAGTTCATTTATGAACTACCAGTGCCCTCTTTAGTACTGGTAATAGAATTATCAGTATCTTTAAATCTAACTAGATTAGAGAGGTGATTCTAGAAACTCCAAAAACAACTCAGAAAATTCATTCTTAAAATTATGTTCCTCTGGAACTACTCTCAGTATTAAAACTGGTATATAGGTACGTATCTCCTCATGTGAGGGTATACATGTGCATATGCCTGTGTGTATGTGTATATGTGTGTGTATGTACATGGAGATTTATTGTGAGGAAGTAGCTTACATGATGATAGAAGCTAAGAATTCCCAAGATTTGTCATCTGTAATCTGGAAATCCAGAAAAGACTGTGATGTCATTAAAAAAAAAATCTGAAAGTCTAAAAAACAGGAGAGACAATAATATAAACCCACCTTGAGAGCGGAAGAAGGTCCGATCATATGCTCCTTCCAACAGGTAGACGGGGGCAAAAGAGGCAAATCCTCCACCCTCCACCTTACATTCTTTTTAGGCTCTCAAAACCGTGGGATGCTCACCTGTGTCATGGAGAACATTCTAAGTCCAGTAATTCAAACACTAGTCTCATCCAAAAACACCTTTACAAACACACCTAGAAATATCTTATGTGGGCACTCGATGACCAGTTTAGTCGACACGTGAAATTAGCCATCATACTGTGTGTACATCCATAACCATGCATGCATTTATTAATTTCTTCCTTCCTTCAATCTATATGTATGTAGAACCTATGACTTTGCATACTATTATTCAGTTTTTGAGATATTCTAAATAATCAATATCAATTCTTCAAAAACTTATTATTAGAATGAGAGACAGAAAAAAGCAAAATAACTAGAGAAAAATGGAAGTGCTTTATCACATTAGCATGAGGAGCAATATGCTCCATGGACACAGAGAAAGAAAAGGGTCTCTGAACATGAAGAATAACAAAATATCTACTAAGGAAAACAGAGTCATGTACTTATGTCTCAACGTTTGTAAATTTCCCAGACTCATAGGGTCACACACCCAAGGCTAGGAGTTAGAGAAACGGCCATCCTGTCACATAGCTCTGACTTAACATGAAGTAAAATATTCCATATCTGAGTGTCACCTGCCCTTTGCTGAATATCACTGAAAAGCACCTGCTTCACAGACAAGACAACACATTTTAAATACAAGGTTCAGTGCAGCTGGTGACTTGAGGATCGCTGGAGTCGAGTGTCTTTAGAAGCTGTGGAGTTTCCTAGGAAACAATAGAACTCAGTCACAAACTTTGAGTCTTACGGCTGCAGCATCATTATCATTAAATATAATTAATGTCTTTCCCATCACAGCATGCTTCATACACAGATACTATTTCAAAGTTTTACTCTAAGAAAAAATGATGTTCACATGAATATTCCAAATGTGACCAAACATTGACTATATAGACCCAAGATGGTATATAAAGAAAAGGGAATTTTCAATTTGGAGGCCCAGTGTAGTGACTGGAGGAAGGTTGAAAACTTCATTTCATCTTCTCCCCAGGAGGGACACGAAGATCTGTATGTCACCACCACAGTCCAGGAAAAGCAGTGGTGCACTTTCCACTCTATAGACAAAAGGCAGTTGGAGGAGCATCAAGAATTGAAACTCCTCAATAGATTGATTGATTTAATCAATTGAAGAAATATCTTAAACATCACGACAAGTATATTGGGCTAAAGTTCAGTCCATTCACACTGCAATTGTGCCTGAACTTTGTTTGACTTGGGTTTACACTACCTGGAATTGTCTCGGAGTGAGTTATGTGGTCTATTGACCACTACTAGCATCAGATTCTCTTCCAAGGGTAAGTCTCATTACCAGGAACGAACTTGATTACACTCATCCTTAGAAGGTACAGTACCTTGGTAATATACACATCCCTAATTTCTTGTTCAAACAAACATCTTATGTGGTTTGTTTACTGTCTCTTCCAGTGACTGACTGTTCTCACCAGACACACAGATTGGTATCTAGGGATTCTTTTCTTGCAAGTAGCTTGCTTCAGCCCCTGAAACGTTGTATAACTTTAACAGGTGGATATATTGGGGATATTGATAGTTACTTTTTGGCTTTTATTCTTAAAAATATATGCTCATGAAAAAATATTGACAATTCACAAGGAAAAGTAAAACCCCTCACCCTCTCCATTCCTCATCCCAACAAATTCTCAGGGGTAACTGTTCACTAAGCAGCCTTTTCTCTCCATTCAGTTACTTCCTGTCTCTCCCTATGTGTGTATATACCCTCATTTTTTATTTAACACAGTTAGGACCAGGACTGCACATCACTGTTCTGAGAACAAAAATTTAACCCAATGAGGAGAAAATAACAGTATGTTCAACATTTCATTGTCATCCTGCAGACTTAATTAAATTGTTACAAAAATATACCTTTCCTGACTGATCTGATCAAAAGAGCAAAGACATTGGAGACAATCTATGTGGTTGGAAGTCTGATTCCATCATGGTCTTAATATATGA
>NW_003852434.1:13613015-13628177 GCF_000181295.1 Otolemur garnettii
CAACTAGTAAACACTGTAAGGTGGGTGAGTGGGCAGCAATCTGTGTTGAATCAAAACCAAAGCAGATCCCACACTCTGCCGTTTGGGGGCAGTAATGGGTGCAGAAGCCTGCCCTTGCTCTCATCTTAAGCAATGATTAAACTACCTTCCCTCCTCCTGAAGGATGTAGGCCTTTCCTTGAGGACTAATCCACCATGTGTGTTTCTAGTGTGGGTCTTGAACCCTTGCCATTGTGTGGTTATCCTTGAGACTTTTCTTACACTGTTGGTTTGCAAAGATACATTAGTGTGCATGTGTCTGAAGCAGATTAATTAAAGTGGCCCCTGTTATTTGTGTCATTACAAGGATCTGGGAAAGGCCAGTTGATTCTGGGACCTCGCACATATCAGAGAGTATATACCCAGGCAGCAGGTCTACTTACATGCAAATAATCGAAAAATCTAAATTACAATGTTGAAATAGAACTATTACTACTATTTGCATTATATTTAGTTTTCTATCTGTGAAGTGAAATCATACTTTATGGTCAAATGTATTTTATTTATTTTTTATTGTTGGGGATTCATTGAGGATACAAAGAACCAGATTGCATTGATTGTATTTTTCAGGTAAAGCCCCTCTTATAATTGTGTCTTGCCCCCCTCAAAGTGTGTCACACACTGTGACCCCCACTCCCCTCTCTCCTACCCTCTCTCTGCTCTTCCCTTTCCCCACTCCTCCCTCCTTTCCTCTCTTTACTTTCCCCTTCCCCCATCCCCCACCACATACGAGGTCATCAACTATCCTCATATGAGAATTAAGTACATAGGATTCATGCTTCTCCATTCTCGTGATGCTTTACTAACAATAATGTGTTCCACTTCCATCCAGGTTAATACAAAGGATATAAAGTCTCCATCTTTTTTAATGGCTGGAATAGGGTGTACATATACCACAGCTTGTTAATTCATTCCTGGGTTGGTGGGCATTTAGGCTGTTTCCACATTTTGACAAATGTAAATTGAGCTGTGATAAACAGTCTAGTGCAAGTATCCTTATGGTAAAAGGATTTTTTTGCTTCTGGGTAGATGCCCAGTAATGAGATTGCAGGATCAAATGGGAGGTCTGGCTAGAGTTCTTTGAGGGTTTTCCATACGTCCTTCCAAAAAGGTTGTTTTAGTTTGCAGTCCTATGAGCAGTGTAAAAGTGTTCCCTTCTCTCCACATCCACGACAGCATGTGCAGTTTTGAGATTTTGTGATGTGGGCCATTCTCACTGGAGTTAGATGGTATCTCAGGATAATTTTGATATGCATTTCTCTAATAATGAGGGATGATGAGCATTTTCTCATATGTTTGTTAGCCATTTATCTGTCTTCTTTAGAGAAGGTTCTATTCATGTCTCTTGCCCACTGATACATGGGGTTGTTGGCCTTTTTTGTGTGGATTAATTTGAGTTCTCTATAAATCCTAGTTATCAAGCTTTTGTCTGATTCAAAATATACAAATATCCTTGAAGATATCAGCCTGGGGAAAGACTTTATGAAGAAGACTCTAGTGGCAACTGCAACAAGAACAAAAATAAACAAATGGGACCTAATTAAACTGCAAAGTTTCTGTATAGCTAAGGAGACAACAACCAAAGCAAATAGTCAAATGTATTCTAGAGTGTTCTAGAAATGCATTAATATTTAGAACCATAATTAAGAAGTACAATAGAAACATTTCCAAAATTTATAGAATATATACATTTATTTACTTGGTTCTTCTGCCTTGCCATGGGTGACACATCTAAGTAGGTCATATTTCAACAATGGTAGTTTCCATGTTTGAGTTCTTTGAAGATTACCACGGATGCTATGTGTGACTCACTGGCTTAGGAAGATTAGGTGTGCAGACTCTCCCTGGGTCACAGTTCCTGGGTACAGCAAGGCACACGTGCCACTGCACAGGATATGGGGTGGTGGATGGAAACCACATAGGGAGTGGGACGTGAGAATGCCTGCCACCAGCAGCAGGGTTTCTTTGCTTTTGGACCTCACTGACTCAATCTCATTCCATTGTTTTCTTTGAATAAATTCAAATTACAACTATATTTATGTTTCAGAGTGAGAATTTAACTTTGTTAACAAACTATTTTCATTCCAGAACTATCTCTTTCACCAGAATAGCATGTTAATGCTTACCCTTAAAGGCCCTTTGAACAGTCTTCATTAATGGTTCTGGAGACGTGTCTGTCCATGTTGCTGCTTCAGACATTCCCTCAGCAAGGTGCTTGCTAAGAATTCATCTCAGAGTATGCCAGTAAAATTTTAAAGAGAGCAACAGCAGCTTCAGCCTCCTGGATTTCTGTTCTTACTCTGGAGAACAAAATCAAAGTCCGTTTCCTGTCATTCCCTATCCACAGTTTCTTCATTGTCACTCTAATGCCAAGTTTTCCAGGAACAAGAAAGCTGATCTCATTTTCTGTTTCTTTAAAAGTTTCAGGGTTCAAATAACTTTGGTTTCCAATAACTTTTTATATTTCCAAGTTGTTGCCTCTAGCTTATATGAGTATGAAACAGCATTCTTTAGGACAATCTCAACCCAGGAAAATCTTAACTACTTATACTATGTATTTCCTTATTTTTCTTTTTATTTGTGATCTAGGTATGAACTATCTCACAAAATCGTCAAGTGACATATAATTATATAAATTACTTATTGAAATGGCTCCTTTGAAAGTATAAACAAAAGTGATGTACATTTTATTCTTATGCAAGTATTTTTTCTTCTTTATATTCCAAATGATCTTGATGGAAATCACTTAGTTGGAAAACATTTTTTTCACTGACTACACTTGGAATCTTTTTGTTGGATTCATGCTGTCTCTCCATGATGACAAATACTCAATTTTTTTTTTTTTTTACAGTTGTTGGTCGGGGCTGGATTTCAACCTGCGATCTCTAGTATACGGGGCTGGCGCCCTACTCCTTTGAGCCACAGGTGCCACCTAACAAATATCCAATGTTTTAGGGAAAAAATCAAATTGGTTGATGTACTGATACCCTTGTTATAAATATAAATGTAGTGCTGTCTTTGTAATACAATTAGTAGTTTAGGAATGGCTAATTTTCCAGGACTGGTAAGAGATAAGATTATCTTTGGAAAATAATATGGCTAAAGATACACCACACTCAGCAGTTACCTCACAAGTTTGCTACATTATCGAACTATAAACATTTAAACTGAATCAACCCTTTGATTCTCGGAATCCTCTCTGGCTGACCTTGTACTAAGAGGTGTGGGGACTCCAGTAGTCCAGCCACAATGAAGCTTCACAGGTGTCTGTGGGAAGCCCGCAGCTGTGCAACTAAGCACTGCCTCTCTGCCAGCACAGATCGGGTCTAAAGAAACTATTCTGGAGTTCCTTGGTTCCCTTGTTAAGAGTTTGATGGTGACACACTGGTGCTTAAATTTTTTAATTATTTTCACAAAAACTTGGAGTGTGCATGGATGTGTACACAAAGGCAGTCTAACAAGAGTGGTTGAACTCTAACCTTCAGAGCTGGTCAGACTCTGGCTCTATGCAGGCATCACCTACAGCTGGAGCAATTTCCAGGCTTGTTGAGCTTCTCTGTCCTCAATTGTTATGTGGGACAACCACGCCTGTGGTAGACGTCCATGTTGTCTGTGCAAAACTCATTTCTTCACTAATACAGCTCCTAATTTAGTCAGGTTTGGGGTAACCTTGTATACACAAACAGCTGGACTTCTCAGCCTCAGGAGGCAAAGCTTGATTAACTAAAGCTCGCCTACCTCCATTTACTGTGAGAATAAAGGACTTAGAAATTGGTATGTACTAGCCAACAAGAAGCAGGGCAGTTTCTGGGAACTTGCCCTTATTTATAAAATTGGTCACGTTCTCTCTTCTGTCCTTTGGAAAATTAAATGAGTTGACACAAAACATGTACGATTAGTATAGCACTGTACACAGTGCTCAAAAGCATTTACTGTTATTACTGTTACTGATGTCGTTCACACTTATGCAATGATCCCACAGGATATCAAATTTTAGCTTTAGTCAGAAAAAATTGTTAAGAATTTCAAGGCAGCTGGGTGCTGTGGTGGGCGGGCTCCTGTAGTCCCAGCTACTTGGGAGGCTGAGGCAAAAGAATCACCTAAGCCCAAGAGTTGGAGGTTGCTGGTGAGCTGTGACACCCTGGCACTCTACTGAGGGCCATAAAGTGAGAGTCTTTCTCTTAAAAAAAAAAAAAAAAGAATTTCAAGGTGATGGTAGCTGAGCATTAAGGCAAGCAGGGGCCCTTCTGACCTGGCTCCGTGACCCTGAGGAGCTGCCCCACCAGCAAAGTCTCGGGCTACTGCTCTCTGCCTTAGTGCTGACTGTGCAAAGCAGAGGGAAGAGCATGAAGGGTGAAAACCTGGCTCTTTCATGGGTATTAAGGTCTCCGCCGCTCATGTGACATTGCTCAAAGGGTTCAGCAAGCAGCGGGTCTGAGGCAGCACCCTGCACAGAGGGTCTCAGATGGTGGCTGGGGGACCCTGAATTTGAATTCCGCAAATACAGGTAGTCTGTGGTCCAGCTGACTGTGAGTGTGGGGTCATGTGGGGTCATGGCTTTGTGGGCTCTGCTCTGTCCTACAAATGCAGTCACATGTCATTACTGATGGGGACGCATTATGAGGAAGGCATTGCTAGGAGATTGTGTCCTCAGATGCACATTGCAGAGTGTGCATGCACATGGACCTGGAACTGCCTTACATAGGCTATAAAGTGCACCTGTGGCTCTGTGTGTGGGTCCTACCCTGAGAGCAGGGTCCCCTAAGACCTGTGGAAACTGGTGGCTATCAACATAAGAAATACAGAGTTAGAAACTATGGTAAAGAAAGAGACATGAGACATAGAATAGAATTAAAAGTGGGAGTCTGGGGCTCCATTGCCCATTTGGGAGATTCCTGCAATGGCCCAGAGTGTTTGCTCCACTCTGATTTTATTGAAATCTATTTGCCCAAAGGGTAGGATGAAGGCAGGAACAAAGACACCAGCAGTTTCTCTGATTGAGCAGATCAGCTCCTATTGTTATTATTATTAATTTTAAGGGTAACCTTCAGAAATCTGAAATCTGAGCCTTGTATTGGGAGAGCCTCCTGCTTGAGATCACACACACAGATTTCTAGGGAAGTGTTAAACTCTGCTAGTTTCCTGTTGAGTAAAATGCCATGGGCATTAATCTCCTCTGAGGAATCAGTGGGAGGGAGGCATTTTCCTCCCATCACCACCACAGAGGATCTTCCTCTGAGATAAGGGATATAAGCTCTTCTGCCCATAACTCAGGGCTTAGCTACTCCTTTGATCTCTGCCCCAGGCAAATGCACATCTCCAGAATGGATGTCTACTTTGCCTGTTTAATGGGCAGGAAATGCCCTAGAAGATGTATCTTTTTCTAGGACTTGCCAGTGTCTCTCTATGGCCATTACTCTCCTCAGAGTGCTCACAGACCCAGCAGGGTGTTTGTAAGATGTGTCCCCAACAGGCTAGAATTTCAGAAAAGGCAAGAAGCTTGCTGGCAATAGCTAGCTTCAATGTAAACTAGCTGAATTTTCTGTGTTCTGATTCAATCAGCTTACTTCTTAGTTTTCCTCTTTTTCTGGAGGTGCTTTTCCTTGCCAAGAATAGGGTCTTCGGTCCCCATTCTCCCAGCAGCTCTGAGGCTACAAACCTACACAGCACGCTACTGTGCTGAACATCGTAGGCAACTGTAATACCACAGCAAGTGTTTGTGTGTTAATGCTCTAAGCATACAAAAGGAATAGTAAGAATATGGTGCAATAGATGACAATGGTACATCTGTAGTGCGCACTAACCATGAATGGAGCCTCTGACAGCAAGGTGCTCTGGGTGAGTCAGTGGTGGGCGAATGTGAGCACCTGCACTGCACCACGCTCCACTGCAGAATCGCAGACACTGTGTGCTTACCTTTGTTTTTCAAAAGTAATTTAGATACAACATTATGTTAGCTACAATGTCACTAGCCATTAGGAACTTCTTCAGTGTCAATATAATCTTGTGGGACCACTATTAAATGAGTGGACCATTGTTGTCTGAAAAGTTGTATGTAGTGCATGGCCGTGCATGAAGAAGGTCACAAAGAAAGGTGACAAGTGGTTCTGGAGGGGTCAAACATGCCCTCATAACATAGAAATGCTCTCACAATGTTCAGCAGATAATATACGCACATAGCTGGTGACATATTGTTGCTATCACTAATAATGGAAGATTTTTTTCCTTTCTCTTGTTACTTTAATTTATTGAACATACTACAAAAAGATAACGCCATTTTTTTCAGTTTTTTCCTTGAATTGACAACTGTAATGTGTCTCTAATCCAAAACTAATATCTGAATTCCAAACACCATAGAAAGAGGGTGTTTCATTGGAAATCCCCAGCTAAACTAAACTACAATAACCTTTGTTTGAATTTCGTATCTGGTGTTGGAAAAGTGGTTACCTCACCCATCGGCTTCTGGCGCCCACATTTCTACGAATAGACAAGATGAAAACTAAACAGGGACCCAAGAGGGAAAAAGATCATGCTCCTATCAATTCTTCTATAACTGAATCAAATGTCGAAGAAAGACACATTATTTAGATCCACTTTAAATAATCTTCCTAAATTTTTGATACTCTGCAATTAAAATGCTGCCTCTCCTTGGAAAAAGTTGCAATCGGAAAGGAGAGCTTCCTTTTGGACATGGGATTAATTCCTGAATATTTCTGAAGTGTTTGACTACACCTGTGGACATGTGTGCTTTTTGGAATATTTTTTTTTTTGCAAGTGAATACATTGAATCCTGGAGACGTGAAATAAACATGCTGCTTAGGGCCAGGCAGGTAACAGAAGTGATGATGTTTCCACGTTCTCAGGAATTGGGAAGATTATCTCACTGAGTAAATGTTTGTTCTTCTTTGTGAGTAAGGATCTCACCACTGTGTTACTTGACTGCATTTATTTCTCTCCCTTCGTGGCTGTCTCCGTCTACATCAGTGTGAGATGAGATTTTTAACTCCCAAATGGTGGAGCTGGTGCTTAGTGTCCCCTAAAAATTCCTTTAAATCCTTATATAAATCTGTAGGCCAAGACAGGCCTGGCTTACTATCATTTCTAGGAATACATTTTAAGATTCAAGACCCCATGTCACACACCTGAAGCATGGGGACAGCCCTGTGTCACACACCTGAAACATGGGGACACCCCGTGTCACACACCTGAAACTTGAGGACAGCCTGAAGCCGTACTTCTCCATGGTTCATTGTTTACAGTGTTGCCCTTGATGATGCACTGGCTCTTACAGTCAGCAAGTCTGCCCACTGTGAGTAGATGGAGGAGGGTAGGCAGCGGGGGATGGATGGTGTCCTCGTGCAGGCTTTTCATAAGAAGTGTTGGCTGCAGCGCCCACCCTCTGGCAGGAGGAGAATGAATGGCTACCTGGGTAAGCCTGTGACCTTCAGAAATGATAATAAATATACAACCTAAGAGGAATGTATATTGGAATGAAACCTCAATCCAATCAATGACTCTTAAGCACCTTCTTTTCTCCATCCCAGTCCCAATTTCTACCAAATCTCTGTCATGGGGCCTTCAGAGAACGACAGCCCTCCTAAGTTTAAAACACCTGAGCAATTCACTGAGGGAAAATTACGATGACTGAGCCTTGACATTTTGCGGGATCTTTGTATGGCTGCCTTTGCCTTGAGAACGGCGGTGTTGTTTGCAGCCCTCATGGCATTTGCTCCAAGGGGGTGAAGTGTGCTTTCAAATGAAGGGCTGTGGGAGTGGAGACATACCAGAAATCAGGACAAGAGGCAGCGAGAGGATGGAATTCACACTGTGACGTCAAAGCTGCAGTGATGTCACATGGCAGCTCAGGGTTTGGAATCGGTCAAACCCAGGCGTAATCCAGGCTTTGTCTCATGTGCAATTGAGCAAGTTCTTAACTAGATCTGAACCTGGACTTCATCATCTCTTAAATAGAACTAAATAGTCATAGCCAAAATAATTGAAGTGGTTGAAAGTAATTCAGCAGTTAAACACACTAGATTTGAGTTCACAATGGCTTGGCCACTTGCCAGCAGCCAGTTACCAAAGCTCTGCGGGCCTTGGTCTCCTCACACGCACAGTGGGGCTGATGGCACCTCTCTTGCACAGAGTGGCATTGAGAAGTAAAGCTCTTGACACATATTAATTAATAAATGTTAGTTATTCACACTGGGCACGTATTGAGTGCCTACTATTTGTAGGGTGCTACCCATGCCACTAATGAAACTAACTAATGCATACCAACTACCTTGGGCAAAGAAGACACCCAAGAAATACTTGATGAATAAGAGGGAAGGCCAGCCTTGTGGTGTGTCCCTAAGATTTGGTTAGGTTTCAAATGTCCAACCCACTATTCTTTAGCTGTCACTGGGCTACTGACGGGTTGTTTTTTGTCTGGCGTTGCCAATGCACAGTGAGTACACTCCAAAATGTCCTCTTACCTAACAATAGGGAGAGAGAAATGATTCACTGTACGTTTCTTTCTCTGAGGTCTAGTTTACTCTTCTGGGGGTTGATAGGATCCAACCCAGTCAAAGGAGAAGCCTGATGAGGTGGTCACAGACATCTCTTTGTATAGAGACTTTGAAATAAAAAAACAAACTACATTTTCCCTAACATTGAAAGGTGTTTTTAAACTGGGTTAACTATCGGGTTGATGTGTGTAAGAACCTCCCATAATTTTAAGCAACATTTGATGTGTTTATACACTTTGGGGGAGAGGGAGTTAATAGTTTTTGTGAATTTTTAGAGGAAAAAAAAAGATTCAGACCTACTGGAGAATGAGGATTTCAGACTGAAAATAAGAAGATAAAAAATATTTTGAGGTCAAAGCTTGTATTTACGGAGTATAAATGTAAGTATGAAGAAAGGTTGCATTCAGAAATAGGTGATCAAGCTAGTTTATTTCCAAATTTCCAAACGGGATGAAAACCCAGCTTCAGAAAGCACTCACTGCCATGAAGGATGTCAAGGTGCTCTAAAGCCTGCTGATCCACACCCCTCACTTAATTAGGGCCTTGGTGGCTTTCGAGAGATTACAAATATGCATTATAAAAACACATTCTCCACCACAGTTTCAACCTGCTGATATTTTTAATATTTTAATTTGCTTGAAATTTGAAACTCTGAAAAGGTAGACTTCAAAAGCAACAGCAAAAAGTGAAAAATGGTATGTTATCTGAGAGGAGTAGTCAGCACTACTAATGCTACTGACTGCTCTAAAACAAAGCACAGCGACATCCATGAGCATAAACAAGGCGCCGTGACGTAGGTATGTGAGCATTTAGTGAGAACAAACGCCAGTAAACACCCTTGAAATTTCAGAGGCATTTTGCAAGAACAGGCATTAGGGAGGATCTGCTGGGGTTAGGACAGATTGGCATCTTAGAACATTCTCTCCATTGTTAATGAGTGAATGAATCAGCCACTTAATTTCTAGCCTATCTGAAACATGGGGAATTCCCAAGAAAAGGTTTCTTAATGCTTCGTCCTGAGCAACAGAGAGCATCTCATGCTTCACTCAATTCCCCAATTTATTATTATTTTTTTATGAGCAGTGGGATAAGATAATGATCAGAGATGGGAGAGAATGGGCATTAAACATGTTTTGCAGGTTAAATGTTTCCAAATTGTGCCTTAGTATGTAATTTAAAAAGCAGGTAGAAAGCAAGACAAATATCTGAAAATATAATAATTTATTTTAATGGTAATTATTTGTACTCAGATTTAAGGACATCTAAGTCTGTGTAAACCTTGACTTCGCTCCAATTTTTCAACATTTATTTATACCACCTTGGTTTCTGACTCCTAGCATCCATGTCTCCTGGCAGAAGTACCCCTCAGATCTGTCTAACAGAATTCTCCCCACATAGCTCATCACCTGTTAGGTTAATGGGGCACTAATCCCCCATCCTCTGTCACCCAATTCCAAGGGCTTATCACCTAGGTCAGGCAATAGAAGTGTTTTGTCACCGTGGCTGTGATGATTGATTCAGGACAGGCTTGTCCTGTGTCAGGTCAACAGAACTGGATTCCAGGGTATTTGTGACTGCTGGGTGGGCAGGACAGGGATCTGGAGTTTGCAGACCCCTGGAGAGCTGTTGGAGAGTGAAACCAGCCCAGAAGTATAGTGTGTTTGGGTGTTGGCCTACAGTCATCTCTGAAACTGGAGCTAGCTTTAAACTCCTCAATACCTGGGCCAATAAATTCCTAATTCCTCCTTTGGGGGTGGGGGGGTGGTGGTGAGCAAGGGAGGAGACTGTTTCTAAATCCAGCTTGAAATGGGCTTCTCTAAAGGGCCCCTGTAGGAACACACACCCTACTTCTTCTCTGTAACTCCCAACTCAACTCCCTTTTCAAAGCCCAGCTCCAACCCTGCCCCTTCCAGGAAGCCTTCCTGGAGTAGACAGCCTGATGCCCTGCCTCCTTCCTGATGCCCTGCCTCCCACTTGATGTCTCGCCTTCCACCTGATGCCCGGCCCCATCTTATGCCCCACCTCCAGCCTGATGCCACACCCCCTGCCTGATGCCCCGCCTCCCGTGACCTCTTACAGCGCCCCGTGTTCCTATTCCTTGTGTGTCTTCATTGCTGACCTCATGGTGCTAGTCTTTTTTCTTGTTGTTGCTTGTTTGCATATGACAATCTTATTTCCTGAAGGTCAAAATCAGTCCTTAGATGTTTGTATTTATCAACCTTTTTATAGAAGGTTATACATAGCAGGCAACCAACACAGACACACATTTAATGTGATGAAAATAGATACCTTCTTTATTCACTTACTAATCCAGAACAAAGCTTTGCATGAGATACACGATTGCATAGTCACAAGGATTGCAGCTTTCTGGGTAATGCTATCTGGTATAAAAGGAAGGGCAAACTGAAGCGCCAGGACCTTGACCCCGTGCATGATACACGGAGAACATTCTTCACTACTCGTAGAGAAGGAGATTGGTGTTAGTCTCTTCACTATTGCCACGTTCCACTCACAGTATTCTCCTCATTGTAAGAGTCTTGGTCACTAATAGTTAAGATATATTGTGAATGGGTATTGTGCTGAGACCTACAAATGAAGTAAATCTCAGCTGCTTAAACATCTAAAGCTTTAGAACTCAACATCAATAAGTTTAAAATTGTTTCTAAAAAATCGCCACCTTCAGCAACAGGTCTATGCCCTTGCTTACTGGAAAGGAAGCCTTGCCCCGTAGCCTCCCTTAAGCACCCGGCTGCTGCAATCTCTGTTCCACGTTTAGAGATTTTCCCAGCAACGTTGACGCATTAGCCTGACTACATTGCACACATACTGAGTGCAAGGTGTGGGAAGTCCAGCGGGCTGTAATAAAAGTTTCAACCAATAAAGAACACAAGAACTAACAGAAGAAAGAGAATTTGGAGTTGTTCTCTGTGATGTGAGAGCAGGCAGAGCAAGGGTCCATGAAACAGGAGTGAGTCTCTGCCCAGCCTCTGTCTACCTCCCAGTCCTCTTCCCATCCCAGTCCTACCCGCTTGGTTCCTCTGTCTACCTCCCAGTCCTCTTCCCATCCCAGTTCTACCCGCTTGGTTCCTCTGTCTACCTCCCAGTCCTCTTCCCATCCCTACCCCTTGTGGGGCTGAGTCCATGGTGGAGCTGAGCATGTTTTTAGAGAAGGCATTTGGGAGGAGCTAAATACAACAATTTTCCTAGTCACTCAGTAACTTAGAAGCTGAAGTTTCAAAATCAAAGCTCTCAATTTCTGGTCTCAGATTCAGCCACTATTCAGTCACCAGTTACATTTTTCATTAGATATAGGCAAACGGTCTCCTGACAAGTCCTTTGTAATACAATTGCTTTGTTAAAAAAAAAAAAAAAAAGTTGTCTCACAGTCACACTCGACCAGTCCTGCCTCACAGATGTGCTCCTGTAGCCTAAACCCTCCTCAGGCCTCTCTTCCCACTCTGACCCCCCCCCCACCCCGTTTCCTTTGTAAGTGTTTATTTTCACACCCTCATCTGTAACTGGTGGCTCTTCAAGGTGAGGAAAGTGTTTTCTTAGTCATTACATATTTGACTCATGCCAGAAATTACTTCCAGGTCTAATCTCAGGTTGCTTATTCTGTTGCCTGAGAGATGGAGGTTTGCTGCATGAAAATAGCAATTTGAAGAGATGAAAGTTTAACAAATGCTATAAATAGAATCCCAGGCTCTTGTCATTATAGTTAACTACAGCACCACACCCACTTCCCTTTCTTTTGTCTGATGTTACCTGTGTGCAAAGTGAGACTTGTTTCCAGTACAGTCAGTAGAATGAACACCGAATCCAAGCATCAATCAAAGGATTAGTGAAAGAATTCGGTCACTTTACACACAAAGCAGAAAACTGACTTTCAGGGATTCAGACTGACCAAAGGCCCTTCGGACTTCCTCAGTTTCATGTCTATACCCTCATTCACTTCCTTTTAAGAAAGAGCCTAATTACTCAATTTACATAATCTTGTAAACAGAAGAATATTCAGATGAGACGCTGCTTTCTTAGGTGGCTAAATGGATTTTTCCTATACTTGCTCTACAAACCACAAAACTAACTCTTGCTGAATATCCACACAGCACTTGTTATCCATTTTTAAAGCAGCTTCTTTTTACTAATCTTGGAAGTGTATTTATACAAATACTAGATCTGAAGTTTCTAATAACAGAAGATAGGCTTTTTTAGAGTTGAAATTTTCCAAGTCAAAAAGTGTTTTGTTCCTCCCCAAAGCAAAAAACATTATTAGAAAACCATGACAAGTAGTAGGCAGAGATGTTGCTTTATCATATATTCTGAAATATATGGCTATTTATTTATTTGAACATAAATTTTTATGGAAAAATCAAATACAGAAGAATACGGAGACTAAAACATGCGTAACAAACACTGTGTGGTCATGACCGGGATTAACAATGTCATCCATTGTTAACATTTTGCCATATTTAGTTCCAAACCTTTCACTCCTTTTTAAAATAAATTAGACACGAAAAACAGATATGACCCCCCTGATAGCACTTGATTCTGCCCTCTCTTGTCTGGGGATATTTTCACATGTTTGTTTAATCACTCAGTAAAGCATTTTGGAATCAGGAGCTTGCTTGCCTTTGTTCCTGGACCCAGTGACTGCCACAGTTTGTAGAAAGAATGGAGGCCCAATCAATGTCTGTTGATAAAGCAACGAGAAAATAAAACATTTCTTTGTTATCTTCCTTTCTATCTCCACGTACCTTTTCCTCATAAGGGTCTATTGCCGATAGTGGGGGCTGCTGGTTTTGGTTTCTCTTCTCTTCTCCTCTTTCCAAGAACTGGACTGAGTTCCTGGCCATTACTGGCCTCCCATGGAGTGTCCTTGGGGCCTGGCCTCTGTTCCTTCTGCTTTTGGTGCTGATGTAGCCAATCTCTCCTGCCCTTTGGATAGGTACAGGCTCCCACTGCAGAGCAAGCTTCTTGTGTGATATGACACAGCTTTAGAGAGCAAGAAGGTGCCTCTTAGACCCTACAGACCACAGTGCCATGTCCTCTCTGCTGCCACCCCAGCTGCTGGAGCAAGGCACCTTGTAATGCAGCCCCTCCTGGCAACCCCAGGGTGAAGTGGGGCGTGAGTCCCTGCTCTTTTCAAACTCCTGCTCATCTGAAGCTTCTGTCATTTTATTATTCGTTCATCTCAAGGGGAAGCCCAGGTAATGCAGGAACTCAGTCCTTGAGAAGGAGGCAACATCTCTATCCCCGTCTTGTATTCAGTTCCCTAAAAGACAGAAGGCAATGGCTGGTGCTCTGACCCTGGAACAAATCTGATTGGGTTTAAACCCTGACTTACCCACTTGCCAGCTGTGTCACCGCAGGCAAAGCTATTTGCTCCTTTCTGTCCTTAGTTTACTTCTCACAAGCCACTGTCAGTATCAGTCTCATAGAGCTGGGCAGGGGTGTGTGTTACACATTCAAAGCATCTAGAACAGTCCTGGGGTAGCAGAGAGCATGAAGGTACAGTATTTCTATCAACTGCTGAATCTTACTCAGACTGAAAGAGTGCTTTTAGCCAGACTGCCTCACAAATGCAGGCCTTCTGAGGACAGTACACGAAGCCTTACATAAGGACAGGCTTCTCAGTACACTGAAGACGTCTACGGATGGGAAGCATTAACCTCAGTGACGTCAGATGGACTGGAACCACCGCTGGCACGTGAGGGAACTATCACAGGGCACACAGCCAGAAGCCGTTAGAAAAAAAGTCTAGAAGAGCTGTACTAGGGAGACACCTAAAAGGAGTATCATATTTTCAGTCTAAATAATGGCCATTTTCATAAATAATTTCACACTTGAATTCTGTATTTTTATTCTAAAAGCTTCAGCCCCCCCAACTACATTTGACCCTCTGAAAAATCTGAATGTGTTTCTGAATTGCTCTCAATCTTTTTCTTATATTGAATTCTCCTGAGAGTTTTATGCATTCCACGGACACTGTTCATAAAAATCCATGCAAATTTTTCAAACAAGTTCAAGGGGTTCACCTGTGCTTTTAAAAGACCATCTGTGGACTTCTGGGGAAGGACCCCTGATTTGGAAAGGGCCACTGAGGTTAGCACTACATATAAAGTGTCAGTTGAGTGAAAATAGAATAGCCATCCTCAGTTTCCTCACAGACGCCCCCGCCCTGCCTCTCTTCTCCCCACTTTCCTCCCCTAATGGCTTTTCATATCCTTAGTGGCTTCTCATGCCCCTAATGGCTTTTCTGCAGCCCTGGACACAGCTGAAGTCTTGGAGGGCAGACATCCTGGTGAGGGAGGTTGAAGTGCTCTCACTCATGGGTTTTCTCTAAAACAAACCTTCCTCTGGAGAAAAGTCATACTTATAAGGGATGAGAAAGAGAAGGATTTTATTTCCTCTGTTGCTGGCACTGTCAGTAACCCCGCAGCATCCCATGGCCCCACAGCAATGGTGTTTATCCCTAACTCACCCACCATGAGGATGTGGTCTCAAATCGTGAGGTTTTGGCAAATAGTGAATATATTGTTCATCATTGTGATTCAACTTCTGGAACACAGATATACATCAACAAATGGTTATGGAATGAATGAATTAAGAGAAGT
>NW_003852434.1:13628403-13629829 GCF_000181295.1 Otolemur garnettii
CACCCACTCCAATGTTGCTGGTTCATATTCTCTGGGAGCACTGAGAATTCTAATAATTTAAACAGGCTGCATTGGGATATTACTGGATGCACAGGGCTTTTCAAACTATGACAGACTGAAATTAAAACTGCTTGCCTCAAAGCAAGCCCATCTTGGTCCTCCCCTTGGTTGGCCTCACAGGCAGATTAAAGATCACAATAGGGTGCTTAGCCCCCTGCTTGCCACTTTAAGAACTCACAGTCTTAAAGCTTAGGAATTTCCTGGAATGAATTTGGACAATGAGCTAAGGAGCCGTGGAGTTCCCAGAAGGAGCCCTGGACAGGGAGGGAGCCAGCAGAGTTCAGGTCTTTACAGCCTGTGCAAGTTCACACTTCGTCCTCTCAGGTACCTCGGGGTCAGTTACTGCCAGTTTGGAGTGATTTAAAAGCCTGGCTCTGGGCTGAGCTCTGGGCTTTACAGTGTTGCCCTGAGTTCACATAAGGGGAGAGAGAGGGTGTGTGTGTGTGCGTGCACGTGCGGACGCTGCCTAATGTTTAAGAGCTGGACTTTGGAGCTAGACTTGGGCAAGTCCTTTGATCTCTTCGGGCCTCATTGTCCTCAAGTATAAAATGGAAATAATAACAGGGCCCGACTCCCTCACAGACTTGTGCTGAGGAGTAACTGAGTTAACGCGTGCAGGGCCCTCCAGGGCTCTCTGGTGTGGACCTGCTGTGGATGCGATCGCTGCTGCTGACCGTGAGCCTCATTGTGGCATTCCAGTCCTCTTAGTAGATGCATAATGTGGGGTTGTTACACCAGGCGACTGACACAGGAAAGGCACCTACATGGGAAGGGGCACTCTCGCAGTCATTCCTGGAAATAGCTTCAGCTTTGTAAGAAAGTGGAGGAAATTCTTTAAGCAGAAGCTCCTCTGTGCTGGGGTTCCAGGAACTGGAAAGTGTTTGTGGTCACAGCCCGTCTCTCTGCTGGCCATCCGCCCCATCACCTGGCTGTGGAAGGAGCACAGGTGAGCAGACTAGGCCCTCCTGGGAAAGTGTGTGCGGCTCTACTCCAACTGACAAAACGCAAAGTTTTTCTAAGTATCCAACAGTCCTGAGGATTCACCAGGAAAAACGGTAACCCAACCTGTAGCCAGGAACCTGAAAGCCCAGTGTCAGGGTGCTGCCTGTGGAAAGAGTGACATGACGTAGTGTCCTCATGAAGCCCTTGACACCAGGCTCGCCAAGTCTACTGTCCCTCTCCTTACATCCATTTTTCTGGATTTTCTGATGCATCCTCTCTTGACTTCCACAACACCATGGCTCCCCTGTATTCATTGTTACTTTTCTCATTTTTAGTGTCCTTTGCTGATCACTGGGACATGTCCAGATGTTGTAATTCCAAAGGGCTTTGTCCTACGTTCTCTTCTCTGTCCCTTTACTTTTCC
>NW_003852434.1:13631038-13650223 GCF_000181295.1 Otolemur garnettii
GGCCTGCTCTCTAGTCCAGCCGAACCTCTGCCTCGCCAGCCTTCTCCCTTCTGCGGTTTCTTTATCTCTTCTGGAAGCAGTTGGCTCTTTGTGGCTGAGATTTGATTTCAAGAAGGAAGCCACTCTTGTATCTCCAACATAACCAAACATAAGTGAAAACAATTACAGAGTGGCATGACATGACGGGGTTGTACACCAAATCCTGCTGTCAACCTCAGCTGTCCCTTGGGAAGCTGAGCACATCTTTGGTTCATCTGCCCTTTTTTGTCCTATTGAATTAATTATAATTCCCAGCCTCTTCCCATCACACTTTTTCTGAGGAGCGTAGCTTTTCAATCCTTTTGCTGAACAAGTAACATTGGAAAAATGTACCTTCTTTTTATACACATTCAGATTACCTCTTCTCTCTCGCTCTTTTTTCTCCTTTCTCTCTCTTTCTCTTTCCCCTTCTATATCCACACAGTGATGGAATAAAAAGCAAGTGAACAATGAACAGTCAGTGTTCTTTGGAAGAGACAGCTATACTCAGCCCAACTTCCATCCTTTAGAGTGCAATGGGCAAAACATACTTTTTTGTTTCTCATGATAAGTAATCACTTTGACATTATTAGGCCTTCCTCATCCCCTTAATTCAGAGTTGACACATTTATTACCTCCAGGAAGAAGTGACTCTTTGCAAGGGTAATCCGGAGCAGTAAAGTGTAGGATAGCATATTGCTAACACGGGCAGCATGAACGTTGTAGAGGCAGGAACTGCCTATCCAGTCAGGTGGCTGCTAACTATACCTGGAATTCAGTGCTACCATCACCACCACCACCCCTCAAAATTATAAATAATTTGGAGGAACCAATTTTCATACAACTTTTAAAAGTTTTAAATATGTTAAAGTTTATTACAATTGTAATATCAAGACTTTTTTCTTTAAAGTGTTTTTAAAGGGGTTTAAAAATTTTTGTATAGCATCTTCACAATCAAGACAATGGAACTTAGAAATTGGACCTTCATGTTAATTTTTTTAAAAAAAGACAGTAATATAATTAAACATCAGCACAATAAAATCTATAGAAAGGGCATAGGTCATATTTATCTAATATTCACCATATGCTAGAAATTAAGTACAGTATGTACTATCACTTCATCCTATCACAAGCCAATTGTACCTGCAGTTTTATTGTCTCTAATCAACAGGTTAAAACCAGAGAGTTAGTTACCTGACCAAGACCACACAGCTTGAGCCCACACTTTTATCCATGAAATTGCATGTTTAATCTTGCTTGACATTATTCAATCGAATATACATAGTGTTATTGAATGCTACATGTAAATCAATATAAAAAGCCTACTATTGAAACTATAAACAGATGGTAATGGTATCAAATTAATACACATTGGTAAATTCAGCTAATTGTTTTTTGGCCAGGGCTGGGTTTGAACCTGCCACCTCTGGCATATGGTGCTTGTGCCCTATCCTTTTGAGCCATAGGCACTGCCCAATTCAACTAATTTTTTTAAAGTAAATTGAACAGAATTTAAATATCCGTATTCTCAAAGCCTATCTAAATAATTGAACATATGCGTAGGTTAATAAAGAAGTCATTCTAGACAATAATAATTGATATTTATACCTGCATAGCTTATCAGTATATTTGAACTTTAACTTTTTTATTTTTGTGGATATATAATATTATAATTGTACATATTTAGGGAGTATATGTGATGTTTTAATACAAGTAGACAATGTGTAATGATCAAATCTGGGTAATTAAGATACCCATCACCGCAAACATTTATCATTTCTTTGTGTTGAGAACACTCCAAATCTTCTCTACTAGCCATTTGACAATATGCAATAAATGATTGTTAACTATAGTCATCCTATCATGCTATTGAACATTAGCATATATTCCTTCTACCTGACTATATTTTTATGTCCATTAACTACTCCCTCTTTATCCCACTATCCCTCCCGACTGCCCTTATTAGCCTCTGGGAAACCATCATTCTATTTATTACCTCCATGAGATAAATGAAGTTTTTACTCTTAACTGGGGCTACATATGTCTTCTTGGTCATTAAAAATGTATGTTCTAACATATAAATTCACACCTAGCACTTCCTCCATGGGACTAGTAATTTCAGCTTGTAAATTTGAATTAACTTTGTGTAAATGATTTTTATTCATCAATGGTCTAGTAACAATTGTTATTTTCAATTTATCTCTTCTTACTGCTCAGAAACTCAAGGGGCTGGGTTTGAAGTCTGAAAACTGAAGTTCAAGGCCTGACTTTACCACTTACTAGCTGTTTGACCCAAGTCAAGCTGCTGAAGTTCCCTGAGTTTCACTTTCCTCAGTTGCAAGGTGGAGGTAATGACACCTTCTCTGCCAAGTCCACAGGGCAGGTAGAAGGGTAAAGCAGATACTGTGGATGAAAGTGCTTCTGAAACTGCAAAGCAGGGCACTCTGAGAGCTGTTAGTCACCCAGCACCTGACCCTTCTCATGGAAGAAGTTGAGTCCTCCCAAGAACAAGGGCATGGAATGCGTAACTGGCTTAACACTCCTGAAATTAAAAAAAAAAGCGACATGAACAAACCGTCTATCTATTAAAAATGACAACTTTGAAATGTTTCTACTTCTGATTGTAATTGTGCCAAACTGAAGGCATGACTTTGCTTTTTCCAGAATAAAATTAGTTCAGTACGTAAAGAAAGGTCATGGTTGAAGTTGTCTTTGAGAAAGTCTCTTATCTACTAGATGGTCATAAGAAAGGCATAAAAAATATTTCCTTGACCATAAAAACATAAATTCTTCTGTTGTTGCTAAATCTATATAAGTTTAAGTCAGTGTTTAGATGTCTCCTTGACAAGTTTTTGCTTTGAAAGGAAACCTTTCACTGGAATCCAAATATTCTTGTTCAGCCAAGTGAGTCCTTTCACCTGCTAAGAGTTCAACTGCAGCCAGTGACCAAGTGGAGCTGCCATATTCCCACTCTCTCGAAACTCAAAGATGGAAGGGGCAGTCAGTTGTGACAAATGAAAAACAGACATAGAGCAGCACTGATGTAATACATAAAAACACATCTCCTGTATCTCTCGGCCTCCACCATAGCACTTGGTATTCTTCTGTCCCAGCTACTTTTTTAGCAACAGAACTGGGCATTCTAGTCAAAAACCAGACCAATATTATTCCATGATTTTGTGTACAAAAAGTAAACTCAGACTTAAATAAAGAAAATATCAACACAAAATCTTATTTAGCTATATTATAGTGGTAATAGAAGAAGAAATGGTTCTATTTTTAGGAAAGATTGCTACAGGATTTTGATTGTTAAAGGGGAAAGAGACCCAATTAGGAGCTCCAAGGCTTTCTAGCAACCAGGAACAAGACTAGATATAAGCCACAGTGTCATCTCCTCAAGCATAGAGATAAGCATGTCTGCTATACTCGTGAGGATCATATGAAATGTCATTCATTTATTCAGCAAATATTGGACATCTACTGTATTTGAGAAAATGGGCTGGACCCTGTGCTGTCTAAAATTGCCTCCATTTTTATGAACTTAAAATCTATGAGGCAGATCAATGACATCAGCACCAAGAACAATAAAAAGCAAGTCGAAAGTTTAAGAGTCATAAAGATTAAAATAACATGATATGGGAATTCATGTCATGACACAAAGTGCTTTGGCACTATAAAATCTCATTTGGATGCAAGCTATCAAAATAGCTCAGGACGTGAAGAAATGGAGGGACGTGTTTGATGACTCATTCCTGTAAAGGTTCCCCCTTCTCCTGCCTTTACCTTACTTAATAAAACAGGATAAGAATCAATGACTTAATACAGTGTCTTACAAACTCCAAGTGCTCCGTAAATATTTGTTGAGTAAATCAAGGCTTAACAATTGGCTTCCGAATGTTATTACAAGAATGCTAGGTAAAAATTATTCTAGTTGGAAATACCAAAGAACTACTTACATTAGACTTAATTAATAATTAGAAAAATAATTCTATTTTAGAGCTTATTTTTGTCAAATGTATTTTATATTTGTTTCAGATGAAAGAGCCCATCCTACAGACTACTGGTGTGAAAGGTAAGTACAATATAAACTAGTAGAAAATACATCAGGTTGGGGGCCAGGACCTCTGCATAAGAACCTTTGCCTTTCAGGGTAAGCAACCATGTTTGTGCCTTAGTTTCAGATCTATAAAATAATGGACTAGAACAGATGATCCCTGAGGTCTCTTTCAGGTTTAGTATTTTCATGTCTCAATATAGGTGATACTACTTAGTAGAGGACATTTAAACTTTATACAACGGACTTAGGTTGTAATGGGTTAACCCTGTGCTTTAAAAAGATATTACAATATTCCTGGATTGATCATTTTAGCTTAAATCTACAAGAATGGCAAAACCTTAAAAAAATAGTAAGATATTCTAATATAGGTACAAGTACTAGCTGAGTACGGTCCCTCTGTCCCTCACCACACCTACCCTTTGGGCCACTTGGGAAGTAATTTAGGATTGCGTTTGCATAGTTAGTCCTAAATGAGTGGCGTAATTATTAAGGGAATTGAGTAGTTCTGGAAATTTAAAGCAGAAACTTTCAGTTACTTAAAGATACACCCATCTTTCCATTCTATTTTCACTTTGTTCCATAAGTAACAACAGTAGTCTGATCAACCACTTGCTAATGCCATGCATTTAAACAGTTGTGTTAATAGTCAGTTTTAGAAAATTAATAAGGCACCAAATGTGGTCACACAGCAATCACAAGATTGTAATCAAAAAGGTCTTTTAAACAATTTGTTCATAATACTGATTGAGTGCCCCTTTCTGAAGGTAGGAAGTCTCCAACATCTCAAGGCAGTGAAGGTGAAAAGATAATGCGTTATTTATCGAGTGCCTGTATTGTGTGCAACTCCAAGCTGGACTGTTAAATATAATTTACTTATTTTAAACCTGGTCAGAAATTTGCAACCCTAGATTCAGTTGTTCCCACTTTAGAGACAAATAATCTCAGAAAGACAAGTTGCTTAAAATTGCAGAGCCAAGTGGATTTGGATACTCACATTAATAACACAAGCACCCAACATTATGGAAAATATTGTAGGACCCTCAGAATATATGGTCCTTAGGTAAAGTATGGTGTACATTTTTATATTATAGCATCATGTACACAAGGAGGACAAGATGTCTTGTCTGTAGTAGTGTTAATACATCACCAAATTAAAGAATGGAGCCTCCAGTGTGCACCAAAGTAATTGGAAGTTGAATTATTTGGTAGAAAATTCATGAAGCACTGCTCCATTATGTTTTATTTTGTTTGGTTTTGTTAGCTCCAAAAAACTTCTAACAAAGGGCAGACTGTCGCATCAACCTTGCTTCCATTCAGTAGACTGATGCGGACGGCAAGTAACAGGCCTGCTTTCTTTTCTTTTTATTGTTATACTTCTCATGGTCAAAAGATGGCGGTGTGTTCGAGAGTGACAGCCTTCTTTCTAACTGACTTGAACAGCAGAGTGAGTGATTGATTAGCTGTGGCCCTTTGCAAAGATCAAAGTCAAGGAGGGGTCTTTTTCAGAACATCTTTTCCCAGGATGCTATCATCAAGAGTGTTTCCTAGACTTTCTTCTAGAGTTTTTTATCATTTTGTGTCTAAAATTTAAAACTTTTATCCAGTGTGAGTCAATTTTTATAAGTGGTGAGGAGTGCGGATTCAGTTTTAGTCTTTTACATGTGGCTAACCAGTTCTCTCAGCACCATTTATTAAATAGGAATTCTTTCCCCAGTGTATGCTTTTGTTTTGTTTATTGAAGACCAGGTGACTATAAGAGGTTGGTTTCATCTCTGGAGTCTCTCTTCTGTTCCATATCTATGTATCTATTTTTGTGCCAGTACCACGCTGGTTTGATCACTATAGACTTATATTATAACCCAAAGTCTGGTACCATGACACCTCCAGATTTTTTATTTCTTACAATTGCATTGGCTATTCTGTGCTTTTTCTTATTCCATATAAAATGAAGAATTATTTTTTCAAGTTCTTCAAAGTGTAACACTTGTGCTTTAATGGGGATTGCATTAAATCTGTACATTGCCTTGGGTAGAGTGTGTACCCATACTGCTGAACCTACACCAAACATGGCAAAGGAAGGGACCTTCCCAACTCCTTCTGTGAAGCAAACATTCCCCTGATACTAAAACCAGGAAAGGATCCAACAACAACAACAACAACAACAACAAAAAATACAGACCAATACCATTACTGAGTATTAATATGCAACAGAATCCTTACAAATAGAATACAGTTCATATTAAAAAATATACACATCATGATCAAGTGGACTTTATCCCAGAGAGGCAAGGGTTGTATAATATATGCAAATCCATCAACATAATTCACCATATAAATAGAATCAAAAACAAAGACAATATGATTCTCTCAACAGATGCAGGGAAAGCATTTGACAAAATTCAGCATTCTTTTCTGATAAGAACACTTAAGAGAATAAGAGTAGATGGGACATTTCTTAAACTTGTAAAGGCCATCTACAACAAACTCCTAGCCAAAATAACACTGAATGGAGTAAAAATGAAAATATTTACACTTAGAATTGGAACAAAACAAGGATGTCTATTATCACCACGACTGTTCAACATAGTTCTAGAAATCCTATCCAGTGTGACCAGGCCAGAGTAGAATATCAAAGGTATCCAAATGGGGACACAGGAGGTCAAACTTCTAGTCTTTGCTAATGATATGATCTTGTACTTAGAAAACCCTAGTGACCCATCCACAAAACTCCAGGAATTGATCAAGAATTACAGTAACGTCTCAGGTTATAAAATCAAAGTCTGTGAATCAGTAGCCTTCATATACTTGTTGCCAACAACAGTGAAGCTGAGCTACCTTCACAGTAGCTTCAAAGAAAATGAGGTATCTGGGAATGTACCCTAACAAAGAACATGAAGGATCTGTACAGAGGAAACTAGGAAACTCTGAGACAAGAAATGGCAGAAGAGGTTAACAAATCGAGGACCATACCATGCTCACAACTGGGAAGAATCAACATTGTTAAAATGTCCAGTCTACCCCAAGGGAAGAGAGTTTGGGGCCTCCCTCTCCTCCCTTCTTATCGTCTGTTGGGAAAGAGAAACCTCTGCCTGCTGTGGACGACCCAGGCCTCTGACGAGCACTGAAACAGAAATTGGGCTTTCATTTTCCCTCCCATTTTCTGTGGCTTCTGAGGTGGAGAAGAGAGAAGGACTTAGAGGATAAGACGACAACATGGAGATGAAAATAAGTTCCTGAAGCTCAGCCCTGCTCTTACTACAAAAAAGCCACAGCGGTGTGGGAGGTGCCGTGGGGACATCCAGCATTATTTCCTCGCAGGGACTAGGCCTAATTTCTTTGCCTTGACTCATAAATCTGCCTCAGGCATGCACATTGGCAAGTGTTTATTTCCTTAAAAATGTGTGATGCTTTCGTTTGATGTGTTCCCTCAGAGGTTTTCATTTATTTCCTAAGTATCCCTGAAGTTGTATAAACATGGCTCCTTTAAGCCTTGCCTTTATGGATAGATATGTCAATTGTTGTGAGAATCTACTTTACAGTTTTTTTTTTTAAGTATTTTGCACTAAACAGGTCAAAATCCAGCCAGTTGCCTGGAATGGACTGTGATCCTGTCCACAGCATCTTCCTGACTTGGTTTGTCCCAAGGATAGAATAACTGGCTTGGCAGGAGTCCCTTCCTCCGCACAGTCTGCAGATCAGGTGTGTCAGGGACCAGCCCAGTGCAAGCAGAGAGGAAAGTCACCCTGGGACGGGCCCTTTCTCGCTGTGACTTCATGCCTGTGAAGCCAGAGCAGCCAGTTGGTCCGGCACTGCAGGCGTGTGTCTCTCGGAGTTCCCAGGGAACAATGGCTTTTACTGTTCAGGCTGCCACGTGGGAAACGGGATTGTTTTTGTTTTCATTTATGTCATTTGGAGTATAGAATATGTTAGCTCTTTTCTTTGTTTGAATGCCAAGGGTTAGCAGGGGACTTCAGCCTCCAGATCCCAAATACAGGCCATTTATTCCTGAAACTCAGAGATCCAGTGATCTTTTTGGAGCTTTGTCTTTGTGATAGTGGCCTTTTACTTCCATTATGGAAAAAGGAGCAGGTTTTCTTACAGAAGAGGAGGCAGATTTCAGAAAGTTCCCAGAGTCATTTGAAATTTCTTCCTGGAAAGGAGAGGAGGAAGCAGATAAGGGAAGGGTGTAGAGAAAGAAGCACCTCCCAAGGGCAGCATATGCACCCAGGCATGTGAAAACTCAGTGTGAACTTAAAGTTTAAACTTTTAAAGACTTTAAAAAGGGCTTTTGGGCTTCTTCCATGACTTAGCAATTAATAAATTGTGGTATATGTGCACCATGGAATACTATGCAGCCCTAAAGAAAGATGGAGACTGTACTTCCTTCATGTTTACATGGATGGAGCTGGAAAAACTCTTCTTAGCAAAGTATCTCAAGAATGGAAGAAAAAGTATTCAATGTACTCAGTCCTACTATGAAACTAATTTATAGCTTTCATAGGAAAGCTATAACCCAATTTCAGCCCACGAATATGGGGAAAGGAGAGAAGGAGGGGAGGGGAAGAGGGAAGGATGGAGGGAGGGTGTTTGGTGGGACCATACCTATGGTTCATCTTATAAGGGTACATGTGAGTCTTTCTAAATGCAGAATATAAATGTCTTAACACAAAAACTAAGAGGATGCCATGAAGGCTATGTTCACCAGTTTGATGAAAGTATTTCAAATTATATATAAAACCAGCACACTGTACCCCATGACTGCATTAATGTACACAGCTATGATTTAATAAAAAAATTAAAAAAAATAAAGATCTGTTGATGGACTGATTGAAAAAAATAAAAAAAAAATAAAAAGGGCTTTTGACTGAATCCAAACTTTGAAGAATAAATTCTTTTAATAATTTGGTCAAGGGGCTGAACTTGGGGGTCTAGAGGGCTACATGTGGTCTGAAGGCTGTAGGTTCCCCACCCCTGGTTTAAAGACTTGGCAAATGTGCCAGCAACAATCAGAAGCAAATACATAATACAGTTTTGCATCTTTAATTTGCCATTATTTGTTAGAGTTTTCTTATAACCTAACACCATAAAAACTTGAAGACTAAAAAATAAATTCTCATTAGATTTAACTTATATATGTGATAAATTGCTAAAGTTAGCTAGATGTGGGGAAAACAGATGCCACTCATAAAGTCTGATTTAAATCACCTACTCTACATTTGATAAAATCATCCTTATCAAGGAATAGGACTCATCTTCTGGCCTGCTTATTAAATTGGGAAGGTTAATAAATAACAATAGAAGATTGATTTAATTTAAAACTTAAATATAGAGGGGATATGTGGTCAGCCAATTAATTTTTAAGGGTTTCTGGCCATTACTTACTTTGTA
Organism: Otolemur garnettii; assembly: GCF_000181295.1. Lineage (NCBI taxonomy): Eukaryota > Metazoa > Chordata > Mammalia > Primates > Galagidae > Otolemur > Otolemur garnettii. The sequence continues at coordinate 13,640,502 of NW_003852434.1, forward strand.
AGGTTCCTATTGTATGTCACTAAGCACAATTTTAATGAAAAAAAAAAAGACACTGAAACACATAATTGGCAGTAAAAATATTTATAGAGTTTCTGGATTTTTATTTAAGTTACATGCAAAAGGCATGTGCTTTCTCAAATTCAAATCCAATTTATTTATGCCTGTAGATATAAGAGTTTTCTTGCTCTTGAGAAGAAATGTAAAGATAAGGAGTTATGTAGTTCTCTTTATCTAATAAAAATGAAGCCAGACACCTCATTGTGACAGAAATTGTGTTTGTCTCGTCACTAATTCTCTAATGAAGTGTATCTCCCATTTATGGTCATAGCATCCAATCACAAATACACATACCACCTACTCCTCCTGTCCCTGCTTGGAAAGTCACAAAGTAAATAAATTGTTAAAATTACAACTATCCCAGATTGCAAATTGTTAAAATTGCAACTATCCCAGATTAACAGTGCCTAGTAAGTTAAATATTAAATATGAGTATTAAACTACCTATATTAAAAATGTAGATACAACAGCTGGTATACAAACCAGGATTAAATATTGTGGCACAGGCAGGAAGGATTCAAATATTCCATGTGCTCCGCCCACATTTCTCAGCCTTGTTTGAAGTTAAGAGTGTGTGCTGCTATTCAGACTCCTAACTATTTGCATTCTCTCTCCCTGCCTTGGCTGGAAATAAAGAACTCCTCCAAGGCAAAATTGCATGACAAGTGCAGCCTGGGTTCCTGAGTCACCATGTGGAGGAGAATTGTACAAGAGAGTTGTCTAGCCCCCCATAGGGCTGTGAGATGAACAAAAGACAAACTATGCTGTGTTAAGACATTAAGATCAAAGATTTGGAATTGGAATTGATTTTACCACTTGGTTTTAAAACACCAGTTCTAGCACTATTTCTAGAATGTTACATTTTCCTTTTAATACCAGTGACACACAAATTTGATACTGTGGAGACTTTAAATTAGGCATCCTCAAACTATGGCCCGCAGGCCACATGCAGCCCGCCTAGGACATTTATCCAGCCTGCTGGATGTTTTTGCTGCCACTGCCTGTTCTGCTTAGCAGCCAACTCATCCCAGGGCCTGCAGTCCAGCCCTCCAATGGTCTGAGGGACAGTGAACTGTCCCCCTGTTTAAAAAGTTTGAAGACCCCTGCTTTAAATGGTTCTGTGTTGCTATATAGTCAATCTTGTCACTACATTAATAATAGAACTTTAAAACATCAAAATATTAGATTTAGAAATTTTAGTGGATTTAAATAATACATATAGTAAATATTCTAGAGTGGCTTTTACTGATGCTCTTGATTGAACTCTAAGACTTAATGAGAATTCCTGTCATGAAATTACGTGGTTTGTGAATTTGTAACTGGTAATTTTTGGATTGGTAATAGGGGGAAAAAAGGAGGAAGCTCTGTACCTAAGAGAAGGGCAGTCTCTAAACACACATTTAAGATATAGCCAGAGACAATATGTAGAAGAACCATTTCACAGTAACTATGAATAGCACTGGTCAAGAAAACTTATCCTATAGAAAAAGTATCAAGGAATATTTCCCACCCTAAAATAGAAAGCCTTCATAATATCTGACCAAAAAAGTTTTGGAATTGCTATGGACCAGTGATTGATAAAGGTCACTCCATTTTTTTTTCTGAATGAGAATATTTGGTTATCCTGCCTTTATTATATAATAATTATAAATGTAAGTATTCTAGAGGGGGAATATATAACTTCATAGGTTTCCTAATCAAGAGGAGTCATGTTTGTGATTCATAGATAGAACATCCTGCAGAGATCTACAGACTCTGAGCTTTGGGTTGTATATAGCAATTGCCAAGACTTTGATTTTTGTCCCTGTAAGAAATTAATTAGATTTGTCAATCAGAACAGCAAAATGTAGTAGAGACTACCAGTGCTCAGTAAATATATGTCAGCTTCCACTGCAGTTGAGTTAAAGTCATGTGACTAATTCTGACCAATGGACTAAGAGTGAAGGTGACATGTAACTTTTTGTTGGAAGTGGTTAAGATTGGGGGACCTTCTATAGCTGCAAGTTAGGAATCATAAACCATGAAGATGCAAGAGGGGAGCCCCTTGGCAAGTAGGGAAGCCATGCAGTATCACTGTCTGACCTACATGAAAAAAAACCAAACTTTTGTCATGTTAATCCACTAAGATATGAAAGTATGACTCTGAGGAGCTGGTTTTAATTTTCTGACTAATAAATAAAATATCATAATTACTACTGATGCTTCAACCTAAGGAAAATGTTTATTTTCATTGAAGGGAAACCCCTATAGAACTCAGCATTTATTTCATTTTGTCCTGTTAAGCCAAAGGTTATGAAATATTCAAAGGAGGTCAGGGCATGTTCTTTTCTCTTCTCCCTAAAATTTCACAGTCCAGTTCTCTCCTCTGCCATCCTGTAAGACAGGTGACTATACTGCCCTTCAGGCTTTTTGAGGTTGCACCTCCCAGAGTCTAGGAAATCTCTGGGTGATCTCAGTAAGGAAGTATCATTATCTCCACCTGTTTTGAATAAGGACAGAATGTTGGAAAGATTATTGATGAGTACAGCTTAATTGAACAAAGAGGCTACACACCCAGTGCTTTAAACTTTTATTTTTTTAACAGAGATTTCTTTCTCCCTTAAAAATTCAAATCTAGCACTTGGAATTCTCATGAAAGCATGAAAGAGAAAAAAATAGTTTTTTAGTGTTTTAGAATAACTTACTTCCTCAGTGGCAAATGTAACCCAAAAGAGTAACTGAAAATTTATTTTTTTGATCCATAATATATCCTTTCTCTTTTTTCCCTTGCACCTCATGTTCTCTCTGATAATCAATAAATCATGAAGTCTATAGGGTCTACCTTCTCAATAATTTTCAAATCCTGTTGCCCATAGCTTTTACCTTGACCTAAGACACGATCATCCCTTACCGCTGTAACTATAGGAGTTTACTAATTCATCATTCTTCCTCCATAACTGCTGTCCCACCCTCTGATTTCTACATCAGGGATTATTTCTAAAAAAAAAAAAGTTATGCTAATATCACCCCATACTTAAAACCATTTACTTTTAAGGGTCTCAGTTCAAACTTGTTACTGTGATTTATGAAATATTTTACTTCTTCAACTTCCCTTCTCATGACAACATCCACCTTTCTTCCCACTACAACTCAATCTTTTAACTGCTTAGATTCTATGATCCAATCAAGATGAACTTCTTTTTCCAATTAGCTTAGTTTATATATCATCTCCTGTATCCCAGTCACCCTTCCTCATATCTAGGTTAGTGATCACTCAGGTGCTTGAGAGTAGCCTGTGTACTTTCTCCCTTGTAACACTTTCATGTTGTGATAGTCTCCATACTTAGCTGTATTTCTCACTAAACCATAAATTACGTGATGGCCAAAATAGTGTCTATATAATTTACCATCACAGTGAGCATTTGGGAAGTATCAAAATATAAGGTAAGTAGCCATTCTCTCATGCTTTCAAGTAGGCCTGGATAGAGGCTATTTTTAAATGTATCACAGCCTCCTTTGAAATTATTTTCCTGAAAAATTTTAGCCTCTCTATCTATGCATTGTATAAAATCCTTTTGTACTTTATTTAGTTGACAATTTTATATAAATATCTTTCTATAAGTACAATTTTTAAAAACTGAATTTAAAAAAGGCCATCACTATTTAAGCATGTTACTCTCTACATATTTTTTTTTATCATGTCCTACTCCATTGTCAACCACCACTAACAATATCAACATTTATCCAAATAAATAGTCAAATAATTATGGAGATTATAGAGAGAATCTAAAGTGCTAGATTAGGCCTAACAAAACAAAAGTAAAAATTCTAATTTTTTACCTCTCTTATTTCCTCGGTGAAGGTGTACAAGTGATTGGGTGGGAATATTAATTGCCCATATACATGAATACTGCTATGGTTTGGATATTTGCCCCTCCAAATCTCATACTGAAATTTTATCCCCATTGTTGGAGGTGGGGAAGATGTTTGGATCTCGAGGGTGACTCATGTACTTGTCTCTCTCTGGCTTCTTCATTCATCATATGATCTCTGCACATCCCAGCTCCCCTTCACCTCTGCCGTGAGTGGAAGCAGCCTGAAGCCCTCAACAGAAGTCAATGCTGGTGCCATGCTCCTTGCACAGTCTGCAGAACCATGAACCAGATAAGCATCTTTTCTTTATCAATTATCCAGCCTCAGGTGTTCCTTTATAGGAATACAAATGGACTAAGACAAATAGTATTGACTTACCTTGGGGACTTTATAATCTGTGAATAATGTTGAGCTAAATGGGCTGTTCAGTTTAAAAAATGTTTGCAGTATAATTGTTTGAAACTCTTACCAAGACAAGAGCATCAGTGCCTCTCAGGAGCCCTTCTTGGTTTATTTTTCAAAGGGATAGATTGGGAGGGAGAATATGTTAAGATAGTACCTATGAACCAGAAAGGTCATACCAGAAGTAAAATGTTCTCAGAGATCCCAATTTCCAGAGCTGAAATATGTACAAATATCAATTAGACAAAACCAATGTGATAATAATCTCCTTTAATTATTTATAGTGCTTAATGTACTTCTCCTTTTATCCATCTATTCCTTGTTATTGTCCTAAGGGGCAGTTATCACACTCATGTTATAGCTGAAGAGTTGGAGAGATAGCTGTCTTATATTCTACTCAAGATAGCACAGTTTGTAAAAGGCAAAATTACCTCTTGTGGATTTTTGTGGTAAACTCAATTTCAATTCCAGCACTCTGGAAAGAATTTGCCTTTTGGTACTGACAATATCAGCATTTGGGTATTTGAGGTGACATAAGCAGCTTAAATTGATTACTGCAAGGTCATTCTTCAGGAAAGCACAAGAATCTGAACAGACTGCTTGATTGACAGATGTGGTGAATGCACGCTGACAGTGTGATCTGAGAGCTGGGATGGACTGGAACAGTGTCCTCAGGTTTCACAACTGTCATGTTACATCTCTGAAATGTCATCACAAACTGTATTGCAAAATTCTCAAGCTGAGTGTAGGTGGTGGATGGAACTATTAACTAAAATTTTTTGTTTAATTGAACTGGTCAGAATATAGTTTAAAGAAGGGCAAGGATGTGGGCAGAGCAGACGTGGACTAGGTCCTTGGCTTTAGCCTTGCACAGTTGAATCAACAATGACTGTGGGATGGATTATGTCCTAAAATAAAGTGAATGTTTCAGAGACAATCCAGGCTAATGTATCACCACAATTAGGAAATCAACATAAAGTTCATGTCCCTCTTATAGCTAAATCATCTCAGTAACAGCATCCTCTAAAACCATAAAGCAATGAATTACTCTCATTTACCAAAAGGTCATTATCAACACTCCATTAATCACCAGTATACAGTGTAGTTTAGCTAAAACAAATATTTGAATGATCAACGGTGACGCTTGAGTGATTGTACATACACCGGGGATAGAGTATGTACATTTCCTGAAATCAAGTAGTTTTGAAAGTTTCTTTCTATAGCTTTTTCAGAAAGAAAATGTGTATTAAATACAAACTGTTAAGTGAGTCTGGAGGGGTGTTCCCTCCTCTGTGTTATGTTCTGGGAAGAACTAAGTAACCAAGACAAAGACTCGTAGTTAATAACTACATCTGGAGTCTGTCCCATGGAATTTCATAACAGATTATAAAGAAATTTTATAGATAAAATATTGTTGTACCAGTATACCTTAAAATATACTCGAAGGGTCTGCCTAAGCACATTAATCAAATCCATTGAAAAGTGCTACATATCATTTTTAAAAGTTGTATTAATGACGTATGAGCCATAGTAACTCTAATATAATACAGCATGGCCATATAAAATACAAAAATTATCAACTCGATAGGTTGATACTATATGCCAAATTGACTATTCTGAAAAGTGTACTTGAGTTGGAATTGTGTTGGCTGCTGGGTTGGCCTGATTTGGACTACATGTCTTCACACAGACAGAAGACATCAGAAATATTAACAGAAGATGCAGAACATTGATTCACACATCATATGTTTCTAAGAAGTTTTCATTAATACAGAAGGTTCCAGAGAATGATTTCTTTAAAAGGGCATATTTTCACTCTTTATTTGCCACATTTTGTTTAAGACTTTGGGGCTGGGTGTGGTGGCTCACACTTGTAATACTAGCACTCTGGGAGACTGAGGTGGGAGAATACCTTGAGCTCAGGAATTTGAGACCAGTCTGAACAACTCCCATCTGTACTAAAAAAAAAAAAAATAGATAAACTAGCCAGGTATGTTGGTGGGCACCTATAGTCCCAGCTACTTGGGAGGCTGAGCCAGGAGGATCACTTAAGCCCAGAAGTGAGAAGTTGCTGTGAGCTAGGTTGATGCCAGGGCATCAGAGTAAGACTCAATCCATGGCAACAGAGTAAGACTCTGTCTTAAAAGAGAACACAAAACAAAACACATTAATAGCTTGGGAGGTGGAAGTTAATTTCTTTTCTTTTCTTTCTTTCTTTCTTTCTTTTTTTTTTTTTTTTTTGAGAAAGAGTCTCACTCCATGCCTTTGGTAAAGTGCTGTAGCATCCTAGCTCACAGCAACCTCAAATTCCTGGGCTTAAGCGATTCTCTTGTCTCAGCCTCCCTAGTAGCTGGTACTATAGGCGCCCACTATCACACCTGGCTAGTTTTTTTTATAGACTGGGTCTCGCTTTTCCTCAGGCTGGTCTTAAACTCCTAATCTCAGGCAACCCACCATCTCTACTGACGTAGGAACTCTAACACAAAAGTAGCATGTTTTGTTTATAGAGAACTAGCCTGAACGAGGTCACCGGGGACTATCTTCTCTGACTCTGTAGTTAGAACACACATTCTTAACCATCTAACAGTAAGGAGGGAGGTACGGCCACACTGACCCTGAAAATGTCTAGGTCCTGTAGCTCAGGGTCCTGGCAGGGATCCTCATGCTCACTATGCAGGCTGCAGAACAGAAACATGGCTGCAGATACTTGGCCTACTTGGTATCTGGCTAGTATAGCACTGAGAAAGAAAAGGTAAAGACTCAATTAAGAAAAAGTTAAGATGATAGTAATGACTGGGGCACATGGAAGAAATGATTTGGAATGGACTCCTTGCCAAAATAGTCCTTTTAAGAGCCTTTCTGGACCTCAATAGTTGCTATGGGCAGTGGGGACCAGCACAGGCTTATCCGACGACGTGGTGTGGGAATTCTACCCAAAGAAATGTGACTCCAGATTGAGAAAAGAGTCTGCTGGGGCAACAGACTCAAAGTGGAGATTAGACACTAGGATATACAGATCAGTATCTGGAGCGAAAAGTGATTGTCTGAACACAGGCTTGTCAGGTAGCATCTGGCTGATTTTGTTTTCTCCGTGCCATTTCATGTAACTATTTCCCAAGGAATCTCAAGCCCTATCCTCAGTCTAGCAGCTGAGACTTGGTATTCCAAAGGCATTGAGCATGGGCTATGCATGAGCGTGCCAAGAATATTCCAGAGCAAAAGGCAGCAGGTTCTGTCCCGAGATGGTAGCAGCCTAATTGAGCAGACTTGCTCCTTACTCAAGCTGGGCAAATGAGGACAGTGACTCAGAGGAAGTCGAGGGGACTGACCTCCTCACTAAGTGTGACAGTCCCCCATGGCATGGCCTGTGCCAGTTGCAGTCATTCCCTGGGGAGTGGCTGCCTGAGGAGGTTGACACCATGCTGAAAAGGATTTAGGAGCATGAAGATGGAGACCGTGGTTTTAGACTTTCTTAGCCTGAAACACTGGCATAAAGAAATAGTCATGTAGCTCTTCTCCAGATCAAGAATTCCATTGTACTAGCAATGGGAAAGAGAAGACAGTTTGAACTTTATTTTTCTATTTAGCTCCAAAGGGCAATGTCATTCGAATTTTATATTAGTTGTTTTGGCCTATAAATTCTTTGAAACCATAATTTTTGAAATTTAATTCCTCCCTAGGAATTTGACAAAGGAGGAAATTTAGTACATGTAAGAATTTTGGATATTTCAATGCTGTTGATACTTTATTACTAGAATATCTTAATTCTTTTCAATTTGTACTGATTAGTAAGCCATATCAGACAATGTGGATGAAAATAATTTGAAATAAAATTTAGAATAGGCAGTGAAGATGCTACCTTGGATAGAGCCTAACTTTGAAGTTAATTTAATTAGTGACTTTCCCACCCCAGTTCAGTATGGTTCCTATAGTTTGGGGAAGGATAATGAAAGACTAGTGGTTGGTATTGAGGAAGGGACCCCACGAAGATGGGAAGTTGACTTCCTTCATAGATGGCTCACCTCTTTCTCCAATTGGAACAGCTCTCTGACCTGAGTGAGTTATAGATGAAGGTTTATTCCCCACTTCTCTGGCTCCTAAGAGAAGGGATTTGCTAAACACAGCTGGCTGGGCATCCTCCATTTAATCCTTTTCATGAAAGTGGGCGGAGTTTCTGAGCTGGTGAAAGGCCGCAGTGCTGAATCTCATTCAGCTCCATCAGTGCATTCGTTAGCGTTCTCCATGATAACAAACCATGCTAATGTGTCAGCGGCTACCGACACAAATATTTCTTTCTGCTCATGTTACATAAGACCTAAGGCCCAGCCATACCTTTGCTTTACCAGTGAGGCTGAACATTCTTCATATATTTATTACCTACTTGAATCCTTCTATTGAGTTGACTGTTCACACTTTTTGCCTTTTACTTAATTATTATTATTATTTTGCTTATTGATACTTGTGTCTTCTGTTTTTGACTGAATATATAGTTTGGCCTCTGAGTGAAGCTACTGCTCGTGTGACTTCTGGAGTCTGGTACAGTCCCACCAAGGTCCAAAGCTGGAGAGGAGAAGGGTGGGAGCAAGAGGACACCCCAGACTAAAGGCAGCTGTTCTTCTGGGCACGAGGATGGAACAGAACCCTAGAAATGTATTTCTTTGCTATCAAATAGTTTTGAATGTGCCACTTCCTGCGTATGGTCCTGGGGCAGTTGGAATGTTGTTAATCAGAAGTAATGTGTCCTGTCAGTATAAAATACACACCATTTTTCCAGAATGAAAAAAAGAATGTGAAGTATCTTAATAATAATTTTATATTGACTACATGCTAAATGATAACATTTTAGATAAACTGAGTTAAATAAACTACATTATTAAAAGTAATTTCACCTATTTTTCTTTATTTTATTGTCTGGCTACTAGTAAATTTAAAATTATGTATATAACTCTCATTATGTTTAAAATGGACAGTATTACTTTAGAAGCTTGCCTCAAAGTAGGCAAATGACCGTTCTCTTGAAGTAACCTAATTTCATGTTTGTGATCTTTCATGAAGTTACTACTTATCAACATTTTTATGGCTACCAGTTAATTTTAATCAGCTTCTCATAAGTCAGCTTGCCTGACCACCGCTGTTCCACACGGGATGCTGCGTGCTGTATCTCTCCTAAACCACAAATCGTGGGCAATCTATAAACACTTCATCTGGATTACGTGGGTTATCAGCTGAATGCTCTTTATGTGGTTGTAAGAATAGCTCTGACTAAGATAACCTTAGGAAAACTTTCCAGTTGCTTCTTAAAGTGCCATCAATGATAAATTCGGGTCAAATACCAAAATGTATTTTTTAAACTATACACATATAGGAAATGTATATACACAATGGATTGGTATAGAAATTTATAAATACAA
>NW_003852434.1:13650299-13658065 GCF_000181295.1 Otolemur garnettii
CACATCAAATACACAATGGATTGGTATAGAAATTTATAAATACAACAAACCAAAATATGATTATTTACTTAGTTGTATGCTGGGGAACACACACATTCATTGAAATGTAAAATTTGTGAATTAAGGTTAATTGAACTAGATTCTCTCAGAAATTAGGCTTGGTGAGAATGACAAGATGTGGCATTATAGGGAAAGAAAATGCTGGGGAATGACACCAACAACATTGCTGACTGAAAGTTGCTAGTGCTCTGTTCCCCTCATGAAAAAAATGCAGAACAACAAACAAACTAAATTTTGACCAAAATGAATAAAGGAGAGCACTGGAGAACAGCCGAAGAAGCACAGAAGTCCTGTAGAGCACATGTACCTAGGACAATCACAGAAAGAGGAAAAGGAAACCCCTTGCCTCTGTTGCCCCATCTCCCTAGTTGGGATCAGCTGGTAACAAGGAGGGACTTGCCCTGGCAGGGCAAAGATAGGGCAGAGAACCCTAGCAACCTTCATCACCACTTTGGATACCTGCAGCCTTTGCTACTAGAGACTCCTGCAGACCTCACAGGTTCTGAACCCAACTGAGGGAGCTCCCCAGAGTTTACATGATGAGCAACCCCAAGAGAAAGAACTGACATTGTGCCCCACCCTCATGGGGGTTGTAGCTAATTGCTTTGCACAATCTGGGAACTGCTACTCCAGGAGCAAGTAGCCATTGCATCCTTCCATCCCTGAGGCTCAGCTGCCTGGAATATACCCATCATTAGCATTCCATTCCCAAGCCGAAGTATCACTATGTTCTATACACTGACCCACTCCACAGACCCACTCCATCACCCCCATTCATGTTGCAGTCATACTTTACCCTCAGAACTAAGCTGACCTTGGGGAACCACACCCTCAAAATACCAGAGCTGTCATGTCCTCCATACGAGAGCTGAAGCAGCACCCTATCCCCTGGGGACCTCAAGCTTCCTGCACATTGAAGAAGTCACCACACACATTTTATAATAATTGTAATTAAATTGTCAAAAGTGAAAAACAGTGAGAGAATTTTAAAAGCACCCATAGAAAAGTATCGGGTCACATATAAGAGAATCCTCATCACACTATCAGCAGATTTCTCCCCAGAAAACTTTTATACTTGAAAAAATGGGATAATATATTCAAAATGCTGAATGAAAATCACTATCAGACAAGAATACTATATCCAGCAAAGTTACCCTTCAAAGATGAAATATAAACAGTATTTTACAGAAAAATAAAAGGTCATGAAATTCAGTAACATTAGACCTGCCTTACTAGAAGGGCTTAAGTGAGTTCTTCAAGCAGAAACTAAAGGATAATAATCACTATTATGAATACAAATGAAAATTTAAAAAAAACTCTTAGGTGGAAGTAAATGCATAGCAAAATCCAGAATATTTAAATACTATAATAGTTTATGTAAATCATACATGTCCCTACTATGGATATTAAATAACAAAATTGTCAAAAATAACTAGAGCTACAGGTTGTTGAAGAGTACACAATATAAAATGGTGTAAATTGTGCTAAATCATAAATGATGAGGAAGGAGGGTAAAAATCTAGATTCTGTGTGTGAAGAATTCAAGTTCCTATCAGCTTAAAATGTAGACTATAACTATAAGATGTTTTATGTAAGCCTCATGGTAACCACAAAACAAAACACTACAGCAGATAAACAAATGATGAAGAGGACAGGATCAAAGCTTAAGGCTACAGAAAATTATCATGCAGTGGACAACAAAAGAGGAAGAAAGGAACAAAGGGCCTAAAAAATATCAGAAAGCAACAGCTGGCGGGAATAAGTCCTTACCTATCAATAGTAACATTGAACGTGTCTCTTCAGTAAATCGTGCTGGAAAAACTGGATATCCATATGCAAAAGAATGAAACTTTGACCCTCATCTCTCACCATCTAAAAATTCAAATCAAAATGGATAAAGGCTTAAATCTAAGACTTGCAGCTATGAAAGTCTTAGAAATTACTAAAGTACTTACAACATTGGGGAAATTCTTCATGACACTGATCTCAACAAGGACTTCCTGGTTCCCCCCAAAAGGGACCATTTTACCCTTTAGTTTCTGCTTGAAGAACTCACTTAAGCCCTTCTAGTAAAGCAGGGCTAATATTACCGAATTTCATGACATTTTACTTTTCTGTGAAATACTATTTATACTTCATTTCTGAAGGATAACTTTGCTGGTATAGTATTCTTGTCTGACAGTGATTTTCTTTCAAACTAAAAACTTATATACAGCAAACAATCAGCAAAATGAAGAGATAACTCACAGAATGGGTGATAACATTTGCAAAGTACTTATCTGGCAAGGGATTAATAACTAGTACATAGAAGGAGCTCCAACAAACCCACAGGAAAAATCAAATAATCAATTAAAAAGTGGGCAAATGATTTGAACAGATATTTCTCAAAGAAGACATACAAATAGCTAACAGGCATATGAAAAAATGCTCAATATTATTAGTCATCAGAAAAATGCAAATCATAACTACAATGAGATATCATGTCACCCCTATTAAAATGGCTCTTATCAAAAAGGCAATAATGAATGCTGGTGAGGGTGTGAACAAAGGGGTGTCCTTGTACACTGCTGGTGGAAATATAAATTAGTGCAACCACTATGGAGAACCATATGGATGGATGTTCCTCAAAAAAATAAAAATAGAACTACCATATAACTCAGCAATCTCACTACTGGGTATATATCCAAATGAAAGTACATTGGTACATCCAAAAGGTATCTGCACTTCCATGTGGCCAAGACTTGGAATCAACCTACATTTCCACCCATGGGATGAGTGGATGAAGAAATTGTGGTACATATGCAGTGGAATATTCTATAACCACAAAAATGAATGAAATCCTGCCATTTCAACAATATAAATGGAACTGGAGAACATTATGTCAAATGAAATAAGCCAAACACAGAAAGACAAATTTTACACGTTCTCCCTCATGTGTGGAGCTAAGTATTAAAAACAATTGATCTTAGGGTGGCACCTGTGGCTCAAAGGAGTAGGGCACTGGCCCCATATGCCAGAGGTGGTGGGTTCAAACCCAGCCCTGGCCAAAAACTCCAAAAACAAACAAACAAACAAACAAACAGGTAACAAAAAAAGTATTAAAAACAACTGATCTTGTGGGGACAGAGAGTAGAACGATGATTTCCAGAAGCTGGGAAGGCTAGCAGGGACGGGACAAAGTGGGGATGGTTAATGGGTGCAAGACTATAGTTAGTTAGGTAAAATGAACGATATTTGATAGCACAGCAAAGTAACCATAATCAAGAATAAGCATATACTTAGCTGAAAGAGTGGATCTGGAATGTTTCTCACACAAAGAAATGATAAATGCCTGTGATGATGGGGACCCCAATTACCTGATGCAATTAATTCACATTATATGCCCATGTCAAAACATCACATTTCCTATAAAGATGTACAACTATCGTATACCCATAAGAATTGATTTATTTTTATTTGAAAAGAGCTCACTCTATGGATATTTACATAACACTCCATAATATGAAAGTAACCAGAACAAGCCACAAGATGGGAAGGGAAGGGAAGTGCCAGAGAGAAGCAATGCTGATGTGGAAAATAAAACAGTGCAATAATTCTGAAACGAACTATCTGGGCTTGTAAAAAGCTGTCATCTATTGCTTCAGAAAAACATTTCTGAAAGGTAAATAATTTAATAATGAGTAGTTAATATATCCAACTCTCAGTTATTACACAGATAATTTTGTATTTCTTAGCTAAACCCGTTCTTAAGGTTTGCAAAACAATAAATGTCTTACCACAAACCATAAGTAAGTTAGGTGATGTTTATGGGGTTCATCAGTTTGATTTAAGCATTCCACATTGTATATCAAATCATCATACAGTACCCCATGAATGTATATAGTTATGATTTAATGAAAATTGAGTTAAAAAACAAAAAGAAAAATTAAAACAATTGAATTTTTTCTAAAAGATGAGATAGTAAATTAATTAAATATTTTATATAAATTTTCCTAAATCTATTTTGCCCAATTAATTGATTCTATAAATGTCTAGACTAAACTATTACAATTCTGCTGTCAACATTTTTTCTTTTAGGGGTCTCAAGATGCTTAACAGAGGTTGGGCTGAGGTTAAAATAGAAGTGAAACTCAAACTAGTCAATTCTATTTTATTTAACATCTCTGGCAAAAATGGTGTAGAGGATGAAGGACATGACGGGCTATAACTGCACTTTCTTATGTTTCTCTGGAGTGTTACTTCAATATCATCTTTTTCTTCCATAACCAAGGAAAACGTGTAGCTGCAATGGCCCTAAAGTAGTCTGTATATCCCCTTGTTACAGTGTCACTTTCCCATTTCTGCCACCCCAGTTAACTGTGCTTTGAATGTGGGTTAGTACCGTACGATATGCTATTTTGAGAGAGAGAGAGCTATGTAACTTTGATTGTAGTATATTGGGGTTTTTTGTTTTTGCTTTTTTTTTTAAGACAGAGTTTCACTCTGTCACCCTTGCTAGAGTGCCCTGGTGTCATAGCTCACAGCAACCTCAATCTCTTGGGCTCAAGCGATCCTCTTGCCTCAGCCTCCCAAGTAGCTAGGACTGCAGGCGCCCACCATGATTCCTGGCTAGTGTGCTTTTCTATTTTTGCTAGAAATGGTATCTTGCTCAGGCTTGTCTGGAACTCGTAAGCTCAAGCAATCCACACACCTGGTCCTCTCAGAGTGCTAGGATCACAGGGGTGGCAAAATATATTGTTATAATTGTTCTATTTTATTACTAGTTATTGTTGTTAGTCTCTTCCTATGCCTCACTTACAAATTAAATTTTGTCATAGTCATGTATGTATAGAAAAAAAAAAACAGTGTGTGTGGAGTGTTGGGACACTAACGGTGGTTTCAGACATTCATTAGAAGTCTTGGAATGTATCTCCCACAGATAAAGGGATGGGTTGTATTTGGTCTATAGTAGGCTAGAATAAAACTATATAGTATAATTATATTTATAATAAATTTGGAATGGATTTACCCTTATAAATTTTTTTAAAAAGGTTTATCAGCGCACATAAATACAGACAGAAATTAAGGCTATTCAAAACTATACAAACTGGAGGCTCTGTCTTCAGAAGAAAAGGTCGAGACCTTCAAGCGGACACTGGTCTTTATTTGTAAGATCATGTCTCATAACACTGGCATTGATTAGCCCTTCTCATGGCATTTCATCACATAGACTGTAATTATTTGAATTTCTGTTGCTTCTGTCAGACCCTCTATGAGAAGAAATTTACCTCATGCATTTTTCCATCCCCAGCATCAGTGTTGCACCAGAAATCCTCAGATCACTGAGTATCTCCCTGAAACTAAGTAAATGAGTGAGGATTCCATCTGTGAATTTCCATTTTTCCAGCTTTGGTTCTCCTTGGGTTAGAAGGTCCAGGTCAGTCTATGACCGATAGTTAACACAGGCAAAGGAGTTCTTGGTGCAACAGGTCATAATTGCAGGCAGGTATGGGTGGGGAAGAAGAATGTTTTGCTTTGATTTGTTTTTTAGATACTCTTGCAAGATAAAGAAATTAGCTGAATACATTTGAATATTTTTGTCAGTTGCCTTTTAGAGAGTCAAAGAGTTCATAAGTCTGTGAAACTCTATATACAAGAGGATGGAGCTTCCCACATGCTTGGGAGAAATAAAGACTTCTTTTACGAGTGCTGACAGAATCTTGCATGTATAAACAAAAAGGACTGTGGCCTCCAATCCAGAGGTGCTTAGTGACTCAAAGCCAGAGGAAGGGAAACGTTTACAACAGAGAGGGGACATGTTGATCTTTGCAGAGCACCACAGTCACTGGGGAAATCCCATCTCCAGTTCCATTTCTTTTCAGAAAAAAATATTTCCTGCAGGTTTGTTACTGAGTTTTGGCAGATTTGGGGAAAGTTTTAGCCTTTTTGGTCATCTGACCCCTGAGGCTGAGGCGGGGCATGTCACTTACTTCATCCAGAGTCTTGTCCCCACACTTTGTTCCTTATTTGTGTTGGGCCACAGCTGACTTCAAAGGAGATTTGGTTGGAAAGAGTTGCAACCTGGTGGAGAAAGAGGAGATACACAGTGCCTTGTGCTATAAGAAGTTAGGTCCCCACACTTTCGGTAAAACAGGAATCTCTGTGTGTTTTAACACAAAATCTGGTTTTGAGCCATTCGTCATATCAATAAAGTATGTTTTTCTGTCCTTGACAGGAAAATAAATGTCCTCAAATCAGAAAGGGAATGTTCTTTAATTTTAAATGATACAGACGCTTTTCTCTCTTACCTTTAATTCCCAGTGAATATACAATGTAAAAATAGAAGTGATCCTTAAATAGCTATGACTTAGCCAATGATTCAACAGATATTAAATCCAATTATTTGGGGGGAATTGGGGAACGGAAAGAACAATTGTCTCCCTTTGGACTTTTGGAAGGTGAAGAATGTTACCCTGATTAGTGCTCTTCTGGCACCAGTATTGTACAGATGTTATTGGCCTAAAATACAGCACATCTTTTTTCTTATCCACGTTGCCCTTCTAGTACTTAGATAATCTAAGGCACATAGAGAGCATGTTTATTTCTGCCTGCCGATTGTCTTGCATTAATTTGAGGTAATCACAAAATCTCTGCCTCAGTTGGATATGCAGGGATATGGATGGGAGTATGGCTTCTTAGTATACATGTGAATTTTCAGATAGTTTCAATTCAATCTCTAATGGAATATATAATAGGGTTAGTTGGTGATGTATCCAGCAAAATGTCACTTTATTCTATCAAATGTCCCCAAACTGCACTCTCTATTTTCTAGTCTGTGTTTGTTGCAATGCATGATTTCTAAGTATGTTGCTCTCAAACCCCCTTGTTTGGGGATTTCTTATTTATTAGTCAATGATCTACACTATGCAGAATGAGATTGCCACATTCCTAAGAGAGAAGAGACTATAGTGTTCGGCAAAGAATCCCATCTACTTGGTGACAATGCCTGGATCTCCTTTCTTGGGTGATGCCTGGCTTCCAAAAGCCACCTGAACGCCCCACCACCTGGTGAGAGTGGGTGTGCAAACACAGTTTATGCTTTCTGAGCAGGATGCCGGGAAATGTGATTCTTCCTCTCTCTCCTGCTTCAACTACCACTTCACAAAATGGAAGTGAAATTGACACATGTGGGAGGAGTGACGAGTGACAGTTTTGACCTGGTCAACCTGCCTTAGCTAAGAGTGGTGGTGGGGGGAGCAGGAACTGCTCTCTGGAGAGGGAAGTGACCCCCCCTTACTCCCATGTGAGGCCATGCTCAGTTCTACGGTACCACCAGTGTGTATCGGATACAGACACGCTAGTGAAATAATCCCAAACCACTTATGCCCGGGACAACCCTCCAGATAAGGCACATACACCTTAACAAGAACGGGAGAAATAAGCCTTCTCACCAGAACACAGCTCCTGGAGAAAGCCAAGTGTGCAGGAGCAGCGATGTTTCGTGTGGTCTTTTTGTTGAGGAAGATCTTTGTGCTCAAGGAAAAGGACGCAAGAGATTCTGATCTCCACTTCCCCGACCCTTTATCCACAGCAGCAGTGACCAGAAATAGCCAGGTGGAAAGAGGTTTCTGGAGGAGGGCGCCGTGGCACCGTGAGGCTGCCTCCAAATAACTGGTCTCTGCAGCGGCATCCGCGGCACCAAAGGCCTGCAGGTACCTAGAGCTCAG
>NW_003852434.1:13658894-13659996 GCF_000181295.1 Otolemur garnettii
GAGGCAGCAGCAGCCAGTGTGGAGCGGCTGGGTTTTTCCCCTGGTGTGAGCTTTTAGCAAGAAGCAAACAGCTTCACGGCAGCTGCTGCACCAGCACTTCTCGCCAAACCTGTCTGGGAACCTGCCCTGAAGGGGTTCTGGCCTCAACACACCCCTCCACCCGCACCTGTTCCCTGCCAGCCATGCTCCACACCTCACAGTCGCTATGCAGTAGGTCTGGAGAACCAAATTTCTAGTCCTGGATCACTGACCCACATGGATCCAGGGTAGTGAAGTTTGTGCCTAGAACGGCTGTCTGAGCATCTTGCCAGCCACCTCTTTGCACAGATGAATACATTAACATGGGGATATTAGCGATTTGTTGGAGATTACCTAGCACAGGAGGAGAGCCACGCAGGGCCCAGGACTTTCCCACTGCAAAGCCTGTGCTTCTGATGATGAGGCTGCAACAGCTGAAGTCTTCAGCAGCCTTCAAAGTCCAACAGACTTGATTTCTTAGACCGCGGCTGGGAATCATTCCTGCCTACACTGAACCGCCGTTAGACTCTGCCCGTCCTTCCTGGGCCCCATCTTGTATTGAAATCACCCATCTCCTTATTCTCTTTTTCCTTCTCACTCTGACACATATCTCATGAGCTGGGACAGACTCTTCCTTCGGCCTCTTTTTCTCAGCAGCAGCAGCCATACTGGGTGGGTGCTTAATATTTACTGAATGCGCTGGAAGGGCTCTGAGTAGATTTTTACTGCTGTGGTTTTCACTTGCATGTGCACAAGAAGCAACTAGAAACTTTATTAAGATGAAGACTTCTGGAATTCAGACTCAGTAGTTCTAGAGAGGTGTCAGGAACCTGTATTCCCAACTAGTCAGTGAGGGATTCTGAAGCATGGACCAGCTCATGCTCAGAGGTCATGCCTCCCTTGTGACCAAGCATAGTGTGACATAGTTAGCCAAGATTGAGGGCCTTGTTGAGTTCAGAGAGCCTGGCAAGCCACACCGGGCCACACCAGGCTAGATCCTATAGTCTCAGTGTCTTTAAAGAAATCTCTAACAAAAAGTTCTCAAAATGAATGTGGGGGAAGGGACCTGGCGCCCTGAGTGTCA
>NW_003852434.1:13660933-13661881 GCF_000181295.1 Otolemur garnettii
TTTCTTTCTTGTTTATTTCTGCTTCATTCCTTCTACAATAGTCTACAAGCTTCTCGAGAATGAGCGTTATCTGCCTTCTTCACCACTGTGACTCTAGTACTTAGAGGATCTTAAGTGGTCAATAAACAGTTCAGTTGAAATGCTGGCTGTCAATACCTTTCCCAGAGCTCACTGAATAATTATTAAGTGAATAAATGCAGAAACAAAGGCAAGACTCAGAATGTGTTGAGGTTTCAGGCTCCTTTTGTTCACAAATAGTGACAGGATTGGACTAATACAACTTAATAATACCATACATGAATTTATGTACTTCTTTATAACTGATAGGGCACTTTCACATAATCTAAATATTTTCAATAAGATATTAATATGTATAAATAGGCATTCATAACTCAAATGCCCCTAACAGAGGACGGATGGATAATAAAAAGAAATGACTGGCACCCAGTGGGACCCTGGGAAGTGGAGACAGTGAGAACCAACTGACGGAGACCCAGGTTGATGACGGCCGTAAGTGAATAAGGATCCATGTTGCAGGTGTTTCTATTTAAAACAAATAATCAACAAAAATTTCCTATCTGTATATACTTCTTTAGTTTTAAATGTTGGCAAGTAATCCTATGACTGAATCCCCAAACAAAACAGTCTGTAGACCAGACTCAGCTGTGTACATGACTTTCAACAGTCCGTAGGCCATACTCAGCTGTGGACATGACTTTGAACAGTTCATAGACAAGACTCAGCCGTGGACATGACTTTGCAGCCCCTGCTATATGACAGGCTTTGATTCTTTGCTCTCTCTTAGCCTACAGGATAATTAACTTTCAAACCTCCTGAGTTTTCTTTTTCTTCTGCATTTTCCCCATTTTTCTCTCTCTCGTACATTTCCATGGCTTCTCTCCTAATCCATGCTTTTAAAATCTCACCTCTGTGTGATTTCAATACAGC
>NW_003852434.1:13662721-13664358 GCF_000181295.1 Otolemur garnettii
GGAGAACGTGTCATATCAAAACAGAAAATGAAAACAGTTAAGTTAGTTTTATCCAGCGTTTCCTTTATGTTAGAAAGAAAAAAATGCATATACACACTAAATTATGTAACTTCATTGATTCCATATACAGGTTAAGTGCTATTATATTTGCATTTAAAACTGGCATTGCAAGATATAAAAATGAATGAAAAAATTCAGACTATATATGTATAAAATTCCTAATTCTTAGAAGAATATTTTAAAACACCATCCAAGTTAAAAAGAAAGACTACAGAAGAAATGAAAGTATTTTATATCCTATTCCCTTTACTAGAAACCTTTTCCTGTTTTCTGAACGAGCAGCCTCTCGTTGTTTTCACTTCACACCAGGCCCCACAGGCCACGTGGCCGCCCCGATCCTAGTGGTGTTAATATAGCTTCAGTCAGGGCTGGATAATGCCAGGGCTGTCAGTGCATCCTGCACATTTATGAAGTTGACACATGTGACTGTGCACAGGTCTGAGGGAAACTTTCAGAGCATCTTCGCCTACATGCCTTTGAGACCAGCAGGGAAAGGATTCAGAGTAGTGTTCTTGTTCCATTTTGCTTTGTTGAAAAAAAAAAGACAAAAAATGATTTTAATTGTTCCATTTTCTCTTCCATATTTATTTTAAAAGCTTATCACATTGGCTCTAACCTTACTGCAGCAAATCCCTCACATTTCACCAACAGAGCTCATCAAGCAGGACCACTCTTCTCCTCACGCCACAGGATCCCCGGGCCACAGCAAGGCCTGCTGGAGTGAACGGCCCCTGGCCCAGAGTGACCTTCACTGTGCAAACACACACAGACATGCCCAAATCTTTTCTTTCTCCCTCTCACATCCTCTTTGCTGCCTCACGAGCTCCATCACCCTCGCAGGTGCGTGCCTCCTACCTACCTGTGTGCAGGGCAGCACGGCCCCTTTGATGCTCTGTGCTCTCTGATGTCAGGCCTATGAACTCGGTGCACTCCCCTAAAGCCACACCTTCCCCTGCAAAGCCACGGACGGAGCCATAAGCAAAGAAAGCCTGGAGCCAAGGCAGGTTAGCTGAGGGCACGTTGTCACGCTTTAACCACCTGTCAACAACTTGAGGGGAATTGCAGAACATTACAGTTGGCAAGGTAAAGAGATCAATCTCGGCTGTCAAGTTGCCCAGATTTCAGGGAGTCTTAATTACGTACATAAAACTGCAAAGATCACACACTCTTTTCTTTTCCATCTCCTCACCTGCACCACTCCCCCCTCCCAGCCCTAGGAATGCATTTTCTCCTGCACTAGCTCGTCAGTGGGGAATACGGCACTGGAAAGTTTGTGTGTGTGCTCAGTGCCACAGAGGGAACGTGGTTGTAGAAAAGACTTTTTTGGTTCCTTTCATGTTCTGTTGCCTGACAGTGTGGCAAGTGTCCAGCAGGGCTGTTCCAGAACCACAGGGACAGCATTTCTGGGAGTGAGAGGGACAAAGGTGCTCAGAATATTTCTGGATCTCTTATTAAAATAATAATCCTGGTAGGACACCTCGGAAGGTTGCTGCATACATGGACCGGAGTAAATCTCTCACATTGACCCAGCATTATTGTTCCAACCCAGATCTGTGGTAGAAAACCATTACCCGAAA
>NW_003852434.1:13664595-13668009 GCF_000181295.1 Otolemur garnettii
GAGAGAACGGTGATGCTGGATAGTTAAGCATCGTGTGATCGGTGATTTGGCAGTTCTATGAGAGATCATTTGGGAAGGAGCGTCGTGAACTGTTGAGCTGCAGGAAGGCAAAGCGACTGTTTAAACAGGAGATGAGTTAACCAACTGGAGGCAGAAGGCAGAAAAAGAACTAGAGAACCAGCCCCTGTGAGAAGTTTTTTCGGGTAGAATCATTACTATTCGATATTTAATGAAGAAAGGAGAAAAGAGAAGATGTGTGAATTGAAATCCTGAACACAACTGTTTCAGGAATAAAGGTGATGTGCTCTGTTGGGGAAACCCTGGTTGAGATGTGGTCCCACTGTTAAGGTGTAAGGAAGGATTGTCACAGAAGAGAGGAGACAGAGCTCTCATCTGAGATAAGCAAGGTGGCCCGAGGAAGAGGCGCCAGCCCTGAAGAAATGAAGAGACCCAGAGAAGACACTGAGGCACTTTTGAAGATAGTGTTTATTCTGAAAGAAAGAAAAATTTAAACAAACAAATATAATTTCAGAGTGGGAGGGGTCAGTTCCCCAGGAAAGAGTTAAAACAAGACAGGACAATGGGAATGGAGAGTGGGAGGGTGTGCAGAGCTGGACGTGTCCAGCCTCACTTCAAAGGAAGCAGTGGAAGCCCAGGGAGGCTGCAGGTTGCATGTCTTACCCAGCTGCGGACTTAACCCTTCCTAGGCTTTGCTCAAGACAGCTTGCTTCCTCTCTCTGAGAACGTGGGATAGATCTGTTTCTCTTATCTCTCAGAAAGCTTGGGGATTAATCCAGCCCTCTCTTGGCCACGGGTCAGAAGGAAGCCTGTTCCCTCAACTTGTTTTATTGTGTGTCATCCTCTAAGCTGTCCTTTGTCCAGACACGTGCTGGCCTAGCTCTCTGCAGGAAGGGGAGCCCATCAGAAACCTGCTCCTGGCTTCTGATGTCCTTACGTCACCTCTCACCAGCACCTCTCTGCATAACCACCCCATACCCCACTAATGCTGAGAACAGTAAGTGTCCCAGTGCTTCTCAGTCCCACTCAGACAGGAAATCGTCCCACATCATGAAAGACCTAAGAGCCAGAAAGGCAGTGCTCAGCCTCGGGCCGGCAAGGAGCCAGCAGGAAGAAGACAGGGTTCCATGGGGAAATGAGGTCCCGTGCTGGAGAGAGAGTCAGACAACTTAGCAGTGCTTCTCACACAAATGTGAACTGGAATTCCCTGGGGATGTTGTCAGAATGCATCAGGTCTGAGTGAGGCCTAAGGTGTCCCTCAGGAGCTCCCAGACATCCCAGCCACACGCTGAGTGTCTCAGCTGATGGTTAGAGCTCAGGTCAACGTGGTCCTGTTTCCTCCTAACCCTCTTTCCTAGCCGATTCCTTTCCTCCCCCTCTCCCTCTCGCCTCTTTCTTCTCTCCACAACCCACTCTACCCATCCCAGCTGCTAGTTCCAGGATGCTGGTCAGCTCCGCCAGCTTCAGTCCCCTTGTTTTTGTTGCCTCCTGGAGACTTGAGCCTGACAGCTGCCTCGGGTGTGCCGGGTGACACAGGCAGGCTCTGCTCATACACAGGAGGCTTCCCAGTCTGCAGTTCCACCCTGCAGAGCTGTGCTGTGTGCTGAAAGGTATTTTAACTGATCAGCTGGGCCCTCCCAGAGCAAGTCCCAACAGGATGTTGCCCTGAAACGTCTTGCTGGGTCTCGGAGCTTTCCAATTAGGAAGGACCTGCCCATCACTTTTGTCCAGCCTCTATTCCTTCCAGCGGAGGTGTGCTCATCCCTGGGGCATCATTCCTAGGAAAAGACTATGTATTTTTTTCTAACTGCAAAGAAGATAAGCTTTCAATAAAGATGGCTTTGATTCATTTTTCTGTTACCTAATACAAGTTTGCCCTATTTTCCCTTTATGGGAGGCTGAAGATGATGAAAGCAAACAGGGGAGCTTTGTATGATTTATGGGAAGGGTTCTGTGCCTAGAAAGTGAAAACTTATCTTTTTTTTTTTCTTTAATTGAGAATCACTATGTCACCCTTAGTAGAGTGCTATGGTGTCATAGCTCACAACAACCTCAAACTCTTGGGCTCAAGCGATTCTCTTGCCTCAGCCTCCCGAGTAGCTGGGACTACAGGCACCCGCCACAACGCCTGACTGTTTTTAGAGACAGGGTCTTGCTCTTGCTCTGGCTGGTCTCAAACTTGTGAGCTCAAGCAATGTACATGCCTCAGCCTTCCAGAGTGCTGGGATTACAGGCATGAGCCACCACACTGGGCCTTGAAAACATCTCAAAACCCACAATTGCGCCTCTTCTTTCCAATAGTTTTGGTGGTATTTATTAATTTTGTCCTTTATCTCCCTAAATGAAGTTAATAGTTAATCATAATAAATGTCTGGTTAAACTGGTTAACATTTAAATGTCTCGTTAGGATTAAAAATCTGTCATTTTGACAGTCTAATAATGTTTACCTTTAACTTAATTATATAAAGTTATTGGGTTTTTTCCATTTTTTCTGTTTCCCACTCTATTTTTCTGTTTATCGTTCATTTTACGAAATGATGATTAAATATAAAAGACTCTTAGTAATGTTTAATTATTTTAAAGTTGTTCAAGAGCTTATTCAAACGAGAAGCTTCTTAGAGGCCCAATTCAACACACAAATGAAAGCAGAGATTTTTGATTAAAGTGGGGCCGTAAGACCTAAATGCTTACTGACTTGCCCACCTCAGGTGAGACAAAATTCAGGTGCACCTCCACTTTCATGTTTCGAAAGCACTACAGAAGAATATCTAAGTAGTGGTACAAATACGAGCTGTCAGGGTGCCAAAGGGGACAGCAGTCCTCAAACTGCACCCTGAAATGCTGGCTGACGGGAGACTCTGCACGTAGTGACTTGAAATGAGTGGCAACTGATGCATAAGCGCTCAAGTGGGAGTCACTGAAACTAGCCGAGGACACCAGTTATAACGCGTGAGAGTAGAGGTGGGAAACTAGACGCGTGGGAAGTCAGGACTGCTCTTATCAACTGGGAAATTAAACTGCTGCGGTTATAAAATTTTACTTTCTATCAAGGCATCTATTGTAGGTGATGGTCACACATTCAACTGAGTTGTATAAGATTTTTTTATTGAATATTTTATAAAGTTTACATATGACTTATTCTTCAAGAAATTTATTACTAAAGCATGGGATGTATCCTTTGTTACTTTGAGGTGAAACTAACACGAAGGCCAACATTCTCCAACCCCGTCACACTCAGGAAGAGTGACCCCCGCAGTGACATCTTGCTTTATGCCTCACTCTGTAGTCCTACTGTGATTCAGAGGGAGCCTGAAGGCCTTCAACTAATGGCTGAGGGATATAAAAGGCACTTTGCATGGTGGCAGAAATGTGGTATTTAGAACACAGTCTTCATAA
>NW_003852434.1:13668350-13690782 GCF_000181295.1 Otolemur garnettii
GGCAGGTGTACACGGTACATCTAAGGACAGGATGTCCACGGCCACACCAGCCAGCCCACCTACCTATGTCCAGTTGCACATTGCCTTCTAGGCAACTGATAGTCCAGAAAAATGCTGAAATTGTCAAATGCATCATCCGTTCCACTGGACTGTTAAATAAAGCAAGATAGTTAAAGAGCTGATTTCTGTTTAAGAGATAAGTTTTTTGTGAAGGAAAGTTTGATTAGAAGACAAATTCAAGATATGTACAATAAATAGAAACTGAGTAACAGGAATATAAGAAGGACATGACCAGAGAGAGCCAGCTGTGCCAGGTGGCCCTGCACTGAGGCAGGTGGGGCTTTAGCTGACTGAGAGCAGAGTGTTCCCAGTGAGGCCTGTGGTGTAAGGGCCACTCTGGGGTTCTTGGCAGGAGGAACTTTGGCCATTGCACAACTCTTTGGGACCGGCATGAGTGCAAGGTACAGGAGCTATTTGTCTCGAGGATTGATTGCTTTTGAGAGACAACACTGGGGTGGTAGCTTCAGCGTCCAGCATCTTGGGGTGATTTCCATGGTTTAGTAGTGGTCACTTTGGCTAAGATCAGCCCATAGTGGTCCCATCAGCCTCCAGGGGCCTGCAGCCCACATTCCCACTCTAAAATATGGTACACATGAAGGCTGCTCACTTTGGTCCATTAATAGGGCCTGGTGGTCCAACCTGTAATCACCAGGAAGAGGGAAACTGAGGCCTGAGGCAGATACCTGGGCTTGGGGAGAAATGGGTTGAGCCCGGCCCCTTAAAACTCCACACTGAGCTGTGAAGCCTTCCTTTGAGGTGTTCAAGCATGTACCCCTGGGCCCTGGGCCCAAATTGGCGGCAGTCCAGTCCAGTTCTCCTGCCCACTGGCTTGGTTATAGGACTATCTCCCGGGGGGTGGGGGGAGGCATGCCCCACCTGGGTTTTCCACCCTTCTAGATTCCTTTCTACTTGGCACTCTTAACACCTTCCAAGAAACATCATCTACACTGATATCTTTTAGTCCCACTATTAAATATATGTCTAAAAAAATGAAATCAATCGCCAAAGAGGGATCTGCATTCCCTGTTCAGTGCAGCCATGTCCATAATAGCCAGGGCTGGCTATGGAATCGACCTCAGTGCCCATCAGCCGGAGGATGGGTGGTGCACACTAAGTGGAATTCTCTCCAGCCTTTAAAGGAAGGAAAGCCTGTCATTTGCAACAGTGAGGATGAACCTGCAGGAAATGATGTTAAATAAATCCGGCACAGAAAGACAAAAGCAGCATGATCTCACTTATATGTGGAATATAAAAAAGTCAAACTTACAGACGCAGAGAATACAAGCATGGTTACCAGGGCTGGGGAGAGAGAGTTCAGGAGATATTGGTCAATCAAATGTCTTTAGATAGTGGGAGTAAATTCCAGACATCTATTGTATAGCATGGTAACTACCGTTATTATAAAAGTATTGTGTTCTTGAAAATCACTGAGAGAGCCAATTTTAAGAATCCCCACCACTCCCACCACTCCCACCACACGCACACACACACACACACACACACACACACTCTCTCAATGATAACCGTATAAGGCAATGCATATGCTAATTAGCTCAATTGAGCCATTCCATAATGTATAGATATTTCAAAATATCATATTGCATATGATACATATGTACAATTTTTGTCAATTATAAAGAAAGTAAGAAAAAAAAGACATTGAAAAACATCAGGATATTTGTTCTAGTAATACCTTCACTGGAACTCTAGCAAATAAAGGCATTTTTAGATGTTCTGTTAAGTTTGATTAGATGCAAGACATTGCCCTGTGTTGTTGAGTGTCCGGATTTTGCTGTCTCCTTCCAACATTTTCCCCCCTTTTGGCCTGCAGCTAAGTTACTTCAGATCAGTTCGAGGCTTTTGTAACTGTTTTTAAGCTGCATCTGGGTGAGCTTAGAGTAACCAGTGAGAGGACCTGGCTCCTCTCGGCAATGGACCATATGAACTTGAACACTGCCTAGGTTTGCTGGAGCTCTGAGAGTCAGTCATTCCACTCACAGATGTCCAGCAGCTGCCCTTTATCTGATGCTGTGGAAAGTTACGCACAGCTTAATATTCAATCGAAAGAGTAGGGTGTCGCCACCTCCAGATCCGTAGACCTCTTTGCATATTTGGTACCCTGAAGTACTCTAACCTATAAATTTCAGCTGTCTCAGCCACCCTGTAGTCACATTTCTGCTCTACTTAGTGAGAACGCTATGCTGGGACACAGAGAGCGACAGTACACAGAGATCCAGGAGAACAGTCAAGGTCAAACCGTTTGTTTCCTTCTCTTACAGCTGTCAGTCCTGCACTGTCTTCTGTCTGTAGTCGGGACAGACATATTTTCTCCCTAGTTCTCACGTTACACTAGGAGTACTTGTTACTATATCATGTCTGAAAGCAAAATTTCCACTGTGTATCAGAAAAAAAAAAGTAAATGCTTCTGTGAAAGATTCTGCCACTCCAGAGCAAAAAAGCTGTCGTAGCCAAGTAACAATGTTTTGCTTTTATTTCTCGATGACACTATTGCTTATGTAGAATTTATTCCATAAGATCTTATTGTTATAAAATAGAGAGTATAAACGGAGAGATTCTGCAATTTGTGGAAAGACTTTCCTATTACTTATTTTATTGGCTTCCAATCTTATCAATATTCCTATGCCCAGAAATTTCTTTTAACAACAATCACAGCAAAAACGGCAACATAATCTCAGCTTGAGTTTCCACTTTATTCAACAGATTTGATTATTAATGGTTTCGGTTACTGTCAAGAGTGTAATTCATTCAAAAGCACAAAGATTTGCACCAGTGAGGATTTTTAAAGGAACATGATTTAGTCTTTAACAAAAACTTAAAAGGAGGAGTTTGAGCAGCATGGTCTGAGAATAGTTTCCCAGCAGACACATCCAGCTGTGGGCGGCTACATTCTAATATACTTTTAAGGAAAAAAATTAGCCTACAACTGTGCCTGAGCTTCTGCTGTTGTTGGGTAAGCTTTCATCCTCATACAGGTCCCAGGCCCTTATCAGAAAATCATAGGACCAAATGTGCCAGGAAAACTGAGAATTTTTGTTATTTTAGAAAGGTACAATCCTTGCACATTTTGTATGTTTCGTCATATCTCCATCTGGGACTGGGCAACATGAGAAATCACACTCAATGCCATTTCTGCAATGAAATGAAATAGTCTCACTAATTGTGAGAAATAATAAAAACAAAAATGCTAGTTTTTGGAGAGTGTTAGGTTTTATAACTGCAGATAAGGAATTAAGGTTACATATTTTAAAGGCCCTGAGTAGTCTCTGGATAAGTATATTCAGATGTTGGTGTCATCAGGATATGTTTTCACACATTATTCATTACATTAACATGCATCTCAGGGAAAGTGAGCATTTATATTGTGTTTGACAACAACAGACACATTTTTATTCATTTATGAGTTAAAGTCATTAATACAATATTAAGTGATAAATAAGTAAATAGATAATATTAAAAGAAATATCTAGATAAGAAATTCATTACTACTAATACTTGTACATCTTCTAGTGCTATGACTATGAAATACAGAAAATAAAATGTTTTTTCTACTTTCACACGCTGGATACCCTCTGACACCAGATACGTAGAGAGGTTTTCCCCACACACCAAGTAATTCTCCAGCAGACATCAGCTGGGCATCCTACAGTGCCATTTGGACACTATCAACCTGGAGATGTTAGCAGCCCTCAGCCCACAAGACTTGCCCTGCTTCAGACACCAGCAGCAAGCACAGGCCGTGTCACTGCTGCTTTGGACCAAACAGCTGCAAACTGGGGTCCCACAACCCCCTTCTCGGACCTGATTACTACATGGGAACAGCTCCCAGAACTCAGGGAAGCACTTAAGTTACATTTACTGGTTTGTTATAAAGAGTATTATAAAACATACAGATAAACATCGGATGAAGGAGATGCACAGGGCCAGGCAGGTGGGAGGGCCACAGAGCATCCACAACCTCACCAGGAGAACCGTGGCCAGAGACCTTCCTGTGTCCAGCTATCAGGGGGCTCCCTAGTCTAGCTCTTTTGACTTCTCATGGAAACACTACATAGAAATGACCAGATAAATCTTTGGCCATTGGTGATCAAATTAACTTTTAGCCCCTGTCCTCTCCCTGGAAGTTGGGGTGGGGCAGCAACTCCTGGTGCTCTAACCCTGTCTTGGTCTCCTTGGTGACCAGCCCCCATCCTGAAGCCATCTAGGGGTCTCTAGCCACTGGTCATCTTATTAGCATACAAAACAGACTCATCACTCCAGAAGACTTTAAGGCAGTGGTTCTCAACCTTCCTAAGGCCCTGACCCTTTAATACAGTTCCTCATGTTGTGGTGATCCCCAACCACAAAATTATTTTCATTGCTACTTCATAAGTGTAATTTTGCTAATGTTATGAGTTGTAATGTAAATATCTGATATGCAGGATGTATTTAGGTGACCCCTGTGAAAGGGTTATTTGACTCCCAAAGGGGTTGTGACCCAGAGGTTGATAACTGCTGTAAGATTTTAGAAGCTGTGTGCCCAGAACCAGGGGCAGAAATCAAATATGTGTTTCTTACTACATCACAATATTACAGACACAGTAGTGTTTCCATGACCTTCGTGTAGCTGGGCATTTTCAGATAGTATTTGATTCCTGTTGGATTTCTGTAAGGGAAATAAAATAGGTGTTATTATTAATATTAGTCTCAGTTTGCAAATGAGAAAATTATGGTTTAGAGAAGTTGGAGGCTGAGGGTCTTGTGCCCAGGGCTCTCATGGCAAGCTCGTGGCATTTCACTGTCAATCCAACTGCAGAAAATTGCTATTGTGATAGATTTTACGTTATTGTAACACAGTTTACACTTTCATGAAGTTATTCACACCCTCCACAGGGATTCAGACGTCCTTATTCATTCACATATTAAAAATAAAACGTACTGGGTACAGCTCACGGTTTCCAGGCATCCTACCTGAATACTGGGGGGGAAAGTCACAGGAGCACCTCAGCTAACATAAAAATTCTAACTCATGTGGCTTTCAGGAATTGCCTTTTGAAAAGGAGTAGAGGAACTCTATCCCCAGTTTTCTCAGAAGAATTGTTACATTTCCTGAAATATTTATTAGATACCCCTCTGAGTGGGAATAATTGAACTCAGCCTGTGCCGAGTAGCCATTTCCGTATTCAAAGAAGAGTTTACGGCCATCTATTCTAGGTCCCTTATCTTCCCATGAGGCCAAGATTAGGTGACAAAGAACTCAGGAGAGCCAAGGACTATTTACAAGGCCGAGTCTCCTACGTGGGGTTCTGTGTTCTTTCCAGGATTCCTCAGGGCAAAGTCCATAGTATTGTAAAAATAGAGTTGTCTTCTCTCTCTGGAAGGCCTAATCCTGTGTAAGTGAGGAACAATGGCGCACAGAAGAGAGAAGACAGGATCACGCAGCAAGTCCAGGCCTGATCAGGAAAGGACACGAGCTCCTCATGGCCCCTCCGAGAGACGCTGGCCCTGCCCAGGCACTGGCCCTTTCCGTGAGCTACGTGACAGGTGGAACGGAGAGCATCTGCGCCTCAGCACGACGTGCCTGTGGTGGCACCGGCCTCAGTGAAAGCCTCCAGGAACTTGAGGGACAGAGTTAGGTGACGGAAAATGAATTAGGTTCTGGGCTTTCCTTGTCCATGATGTATCTCTAACCGAATCCTGACCAATTAAGATTCTTCCTGCTCCCTTTTAATTGAAGGCTTCTTAATGAGCCGCATCTCTAGCCTTTGTTCCCAGCACTCCGTCTGTTGGCTCTAAAAGCCTTCGGAGAATGAGTCATGTGCTTGAAATGATCCTTGAGGGAAGCCCAAGGGGCAGGCTGCCAAGTTACTTAAGTAGCAGGTGACCTTTGCCTAAGAAAAGCCCCTGAAAATTGATTGGTCACTGATTTCAAGCTGTGTTTAGAATCCCAGAATACTTTTAAGGTAATAAATATTTAGTAACCAAGCACTGAGGGTGCCAAGATTACATCCATGAAATGGCAGCACAGTGTCACTAGGAGCCAGTGCCCTGGGACAACGCCCATACCAATGTCTCCTCCTCGTTGACAGGTAAGGATCAAAGAGGTAGATGGTGCCTCATTCTATAGCACTCTCATTAGTAGGACGACAGCACAATGAGTAGATATTCCCACTAACTGGGATGCATCTGGATGTACCAGCCACATTCCCGTGGATGTAGGGACACTAAACTCACATCATACACAAGGTTTTTCCAAAAATACTGTGTCTGGGTATGCAACATGATTATTCTTACGTTCTCTCTTGATAGACCGTGCACACACTTATTTTTTAGTGTTGAAGCATAATTTTCTTCTAATTCTCAGCCTGCAAAATGAAGATGCTGCAATAAAAGAAGCGTTCAGGAATTGTCCTTGCCTGGGGAGAACACATGCCGTGTGAACGCGGACAGGAGCAGCAGGGGTGCAGGGAGAGCTCCCAGTGTGCACAGAACCTCGGAAGGTTTGCATGGCCTTCTTGGTCTGTGAGTGTTTGCTCATCCTGTCATGCTTCACAAGTTACTTTGCAAACTTTCAACAGCACCAGAGTCCAGAGCCAGGCTTATCCTGCCAGTCTTTCTCCACCTATTTGTCCCTTCACTTCACCACTTTCCTGGTACTCTAAACTGCTAATTGCATTCATTTTTTCCACCTGCCATGCCTAGTCTTGGGCATTTCCGCCAACGCTCTTCCCTTCAATGGAGAAACCGACTTTTGAAGGTTCCACCCAGAATTTCTCTGTTTAGCAGGAGGCTTAGGCCTAGGATTAAAGGAATGTTGCTCACTTAAAACCACTAAAATTGGAGCTGTGTCTTTGCGGATACTAAACAGATTTTTGGTACAACAGAGTTCTTTAAAAGAATCAAAGCCTGTAGGACCTGTTGGGGTATTTTTGATTCAGAGGTCCTGGTCCATGCCCTTGGTGGTTAGTGAATTCGGAGAATCTGAGAACCTCCTCTGATTATAAACAACACAAATTATGCATGGACGGGGGGAGCTTTCATTTATTTTCAAAGGAATTTGTGATCCTAATAGGCCCACAGTTAACTCCACAGTAAAAACCAGAGTGGCTGGAAGGTTAGGGTTTCAATCACTCTTTCCTCCTCTTTTCAGGCCTTAAACAACTAAGTGAGAATAGCAGAGTCACTGAACAGGGCCCCAAAGAGTCACTGGTTGGGGGTGGTAAACAAGAGCTAAACAGGTGGGCTCGAAGGTTTCTCTGTGTTTCTCCTTCCTCCCTTCTGACTTGAAAGGCACGACCAAAGGTGGACCCACCTCACCACTCTCCTAGTTTCAAGAGAGAAACTGAAGATCAGCCAGCTGGCTGGTGTTTATCTACGAGACTTGACAGGAGTGGAGGTGGGGCAGGTCCGGGGAGCCTTGGCTTTCTTGTCCAGTGACCCCAATTTATCATAGTGATGGTCTAGTGGATTTTTACCTGGTACCAATCCACCAATGAAGGAAGTCATTAATTTGATTTTAGGGAAAACGTCTTAGCTCAGGCTGCTAAAACAAAGTGCCATTCTTGCCCCATGGCACTTTTCAGAGGTTTATGACCTCTGAAATATCCCTTGTAATAAACTGGTAAATGTAAAAAACAAGCAAAACAAAGCAAAATGGACTGAGTGGTGTAAACATTAGTTATTCATTTCTCATAGTTATAGAAGCTGGGCAGTCCCAGATCAAGGCACAGATGCAATCCCCAGTGAGGACTCTCTTCCTGGCTTGCAGACAGCCACCTTCTCACTGGATTGCATTTGGCAGAGAAAGTTCCTAAAAGTATTCAGTTGGAGTTTTGATTAGCATTTTGATGAATTTAAAGATCATTTAGGGGAGAGAATTAACCTCTTTACAACATAAAATCTAAAATAAGGGAATGTCTGTCCATGACAAACTTAATAGAAGAGGTGTGTAAAATATTCTTTGGTGAAATCTTAGCTATTCATTGTTAAGACATATGTAACTTGCAGTTTGTTAACAATTCTGAATGCAATTCCTTTTTTAATATTGGGCTAATTTGTAAAAGAACTGTTAATTTTCGAATTTTATATTTTATCTGGAAATCTCATGAATTCATCTCATGAAACAGATGATATATTGATTCTATTGACCAGATAATATTGTATTGTCTAAAAACAATGGCATTTACTTCCTACAAAATCTTACATTTATTATGTCTATATCTTTTCTTACAGCTTTGATCAGAATTTTTGTGCTATGCCAGACAATAGTAGTGATGACAGGTGTCCTGGCCCTAGTCTTAAATGGAGGATACCTACTCATTGGCCAGCAAGTATAAATTCTGCTATGGATTCTGGTCCATAGCTTTTATCAAGTTCAAGAAATGTTCTTTTATTCCTAGTCTAAAAGTTACTAAAAGTTATATATAGATTTCGCACTTAAATGATTTATGTTCTTAAGTTGAATTTGTATGTAAGTTGGAACAGGTGCATTTAACTATAACCTGTAATAGCTTTCCTTCCTAAGGGCGAGTTGTACATCAGTAAGATGTTTGTAACTTAGGGACTTACTGTGATGGACTTTATTTGTAAATGTGAGTTATATGTAAGTCAGATGTTTATAAGTCAGGGACTGCCTGTGAGGACAGCTTGGGATTATTTTTATAAACATGGCTGGTGTTTATAGGAGGACTAAGTGACTCTAGTTCATGATTTTCTCATTAAGAATATTTTCTAAGAAGGAGCAAGTTTTAAAAATCAACACAAAAATAGTAAAAAGGAGGAAGAAATCCTTATGTGGTCAACCAAGTGTTAGGAGGAAAATACCCTGGAGTCTCGCAATCTCAAAACTGATATTCAAACTCTCAGTCTGTTTGATTAAAAAAGTTTAATGAGCTGTAAAATAAATACACTTCCATTAAATATTAAATAAATTATTTACAACTTGAAAAAATACTTTATCTTCATGCATCTTTATGTACAGAAATAAGACATAGTGTAAAAAGTGACAATTGAAGGTTTAAAACCATCCAACAACAAGGCTCCATTTTCTTGTCATCGGCTGAAAGAAGGGCCCACTCCTTCACGGTTGGGACTTGGCAATGACTCCGACGGGATCTCCTGTTAGAAATAAATAACATGTTACAGATAAGCTAAGTTCCAACATAGCTTTAAGAAAATTCCAATTCCAAAATCAGGAATCAGAATTTCCATCCCTCTTTTTCTAGTATGTCTTACAAGAAACAGTCAGAGCTTTTCAGAAACAAATATCCCTCAGGCTTCATCCCTCCTCAGCCCTGCTCTGGTTGGATGCCTCCTGTGGGGAAGACTGCTCTAAGCTGTTGCCTCAATTCTGGTTTATAAAAAAGAAACACCAAGCATGAGCAATAGTTTTCCTAACCAAACATATGCAGTGGACATAATTACAAACAAAGATTAAGTGACTTGGTGTATTTATGATATACAGGTAATTTAGGATAATTAGTACTAGGAGCATAATAATAGTAACTACCAGTTAATAGGCAGCCACTGTGTGCTGGCCCAGCACATTTCTTGTCCTAAAATCACTCTGGAACCTCTGATGAGAAACCTCAGTGGCACTAAATAGCCAAAACTCATCTTTATTCACATTAATGGTCTTAGCTTCAGCACATTAAGCCAACACCATAAAGTTTAATGCAGTAAATACTGAGTATAGCATTGGTCTGAATAATTATCCATTTCAGGAGTTATTGAGCCAATTCCATAAGAGGCTCAGAACTTAGTACCTGTCCTTAACCAGTGCTGAACATAGTGGTTCTTCAATCATGAGAACCGTCTGAGATGTTCATTCAAAACAGAAGGTCTGCTTCAGGGGATTTAGGGTTGGGCTGAGGAGCACACTTCTAAGCACACTAGTCAGGTGACTAGTAAGCCCACCGAAGGCAGATCAGTTACTTAAGGATGTGACATTGTCTTTCTCGAACGTCTGAGGAAAGGGCATTCCTCCTTCTGACCAATTCAAGTGATCTCCCTGCCCCCGTCCTCCTCTGGATGCTTTATTCATTAGCAGTTCACTTTCATCATCACACCTCTGCCTATAACATGCTCAGCTTTCCCTCTTTGCAAAACTCAAAAATATATACCCTCACCAACCTCTCTGTCAAATTTGTATCTTCTTTCCTTTCTATTCCCATCTTCTAAAGAGCACTCAGCCTGTTGCTCCCACGTCCTCCCATTTTTAGTGCCTGTGCTCCAACTGGGCTCCTCGTGGAAGTTCAACCCATCACCACGACCTTATCTCCCCACTCTCACTTCAACCCGGCTACTTTTCACACATCTCTCAGTATTACCCCTCCTTTTCCTTCAAAATTGCTTGTTCTGATCTCATCAGTACTGCAAAGTTCACTTCCAACGCCCCCCTGGAAACACATGTCCTGCCCCCTAAGAGCACCCACATGGAATCAAACTGCTCATTCTCCAGTAGCTCATTTCGTATGACACCAATTTCACGTCCCCTAATATTCTCATTCCTTACACTTTTCCCCCTATCTACCAAATGCTTGGTTTCTTGAGAATAGAATTGATGTCTTTCATATTTATATGCCGTAAAATACCAATTAAGCAGAGTCCATTTTTAATATTGAACTCAATCCTGAACTCAGCTCGTACTTGAAGAATACAATAAAACTTGAATGTAGCCTGTGTGCACAGTGTTCTGATAATTAGCACAGCCCTCATTTTTCTTGAGACAACATAGTGTTGCACATTTTCAAACTATAGGATATGATCTAAAAATAACGTTCAAAACTCAAACCTTAATACTATCTTCCATTAAGCAACAGCAGGCACATTTCTGTTTTCCTGTCGAAGTTTCTTTTGTTCTTCAGCTTCTCCTTCATATTCCCTGAGGTATCGTTTGCGAAGCCTTCAGAAAACAAGACATTCTACTGTTACCAAAATTGTATTTGTGTGTGTTTCTTGTGATTGTTGTCAGTACGGAGAATCCCTTTTCAGGGTCTTTATAGACCATTATGTGTTGTACTTTGCACAAACCAAAACCTAAACCCAGCTATGAAATAGTATCAATTTTTCTGGGAGATATTTATGTTGACTTTATACAAACACATTTCCAGGGGGCTGAGAATTAGATAAATGCCTCAATGTACAAACTTGCAGAAGGCACAGAAAACACACCTGTGTCTTTTTTTCTGCAGAGCTCAGCATAGCTGCTGTGCACCACTGAACGAGAAATGATGGCGTAGCTTACTGCAGAAGTGATCTATGCTTGCACAGACAATTTAAATGATTGACATGTTTTTAAACAGACTTACAAAACAAACTGGGCTTTACTTGTAAGTATAAATTTTTATTTATTGCTACTTTCTTCTTTAAAAATACAGTAGTTTAAAAATTTCCTAGCATTACACAGGCAATTGTCTTTTTAGTTGATTTTAAATCCATTTATTAAACATTATCATTAAAATCACAAGGACTTTTTCATTGTTGTGATATTTTGAGAAGACATCAATCATGGGGAAAAACCGAGCAGCTGTAACTTTGGCTAAGTGTTTTCTTTTTGTTTCCAATGATGTTTTAACGATTATTAAAAATCTTCCTTAACTAGCAAGTGTTTTGTTCTGTCCTTCTGTGTGAAATGATAATAGTTGTCTGAGGATATCTCTCCAAAGCACGTTTGTGTATGGAGCTTAAGGAACTAGAAGACCAGGATAAATTTAGGCTGTGCAAAACAAATTTAACCCATAAAGTTTATGATAAAACAGTTTCTTACGTTGTCTTTCTATCATGATCTGATCTAAAATAACACCAAAAATTGGCAGACGATAACCCCTCATCTGCTGGATGGCAGCAGAGGTAGAGATCTGGTTGTTAAAGTAATTTACCCAGACCCCAAATTAGAAGAATGAGTCCCTTGCTTTTCCCAAGCTCTAGCAGCACATGAGTCACCACAGAGCCATGCGTGGCCTCCCCCACTTTCCCTCGTCCAGTGGCTTCTGTCTGACAGACAATGCCATCTTGGTGTACCCATTAGTATCTGCTACGAGGGACAGTCTAGTTCTCACAGTCATCGGCCGTGCAGTGAAGTTTGTGATCTGTTATTACGAGCACAGGATGCTGCTGCCGGAGTGAACAGTGATGGAATTGTCTTTGCCTCCTACACCGTATCATGTGGTGGAAATGTTTTTTTTCTTTTTAATAATTGAGTTTCCATGTTGTCATATTTGACAGTAACAAAATAAGCATAAGCTCCAAGTAAATCTGTGCCATGTGATAATATTTCTAACTCATAATTTTGCATTCTAATATGACCAGAAGGCACCTCTTTTTTGGTTGCTACTATATTGAAGTTGTTTGTGATTTTTAGCACCAACACAGTATGTCTGATACTATGACTCTCTGCTCTGAGCCAGGCCTTAATTAGCTTCTGGGAGACTTACTTAAGCTTAAGATCCCACAGATGATACCAACACTTTCTGATATTTGAAAGGACCCAGGAATAGAAATATGACATTAAAAATACTCATTAACTAGCCTTTTGGGCAGTGCCTGTGGCTCAAAGGAGCAGGGCACCAGCCCCATATGCCAGAGGTGGTGGGTTCAAATCTAGCCCCGGCCAAAAACTGCAAAAAAAAAAAGTAAAAAAAAAAATTCATTAATTTTGAGTTTAGAATTTTCTAGATCTTCTGAAAAGGGATTCACACATTAAGTTTCAATGATGACCACAGTTACATATAAATGTTGACCATTTTCTGTGATCTTTGTTGATGAAGTATAAAAATATAAACCATAGATCACACCCCCATTAGTACTCATATTCATCTAAAATATCAGTAGAGCAAGAGAAAAATACCTTTAAAAAGTAACCTGTCACGATTTTGTTAAGAATTTTTAAGCTGTGGCTACTTACTGGACTGTAATAACAACAGCAATAGCTGTGAGGCTCACGGCGGAGACAAAGGCGGCCACGGCCGCTAATGCCATTTTGGATAAATCACTGTCAATCATGCTGTGTGTTTTCATGGACCTTTCCCCACATCGTTCACCAAAGTATTCCTGATGACATCTGCAAACAATCCACGTTTA
This sequence comes from Otolemur garnettii, assembly GCF_000181295.1. Taxonomy (NCBI): domain Eukaryota; kingdom Metazoa; phylum Chordata; class Mammalia; order Primates; family Galagidae; genus Otolemur; species Otolemur garnettii. The sequence goes on from NW_003852434.1 coordinate 13,681,488, forward strand.
AAAATTATAATCACTAGAGATATTCTGTGTGGTTTAAGCTTACTGTCCATTTCATAACTGGCCAGTGAATTTTAACATTGAAAAAGAAAGTCATGCCATTCTTGTGTTTCAAAATCATGAGACATAAAATGCGTTCTAACTAAGGACCTGTGAGCATGAGAACAAGTCGGGATGAGTTTGGGTGTGATGTTCCAAGAAGACACACCTTGCCGTTCCTCATGCTCCTCCCATGACCCACTGATGAGTTCAGCGGCTTGTCATGCAGCTAATACATCCTACAATCACTTATCATGCCTGCGGCTGGTGGGGGGTAATTAGAACAACACAAAAGATAGTGTGAAAATTACTTTTGAGTCCTTTTTTAAAAAGAGTAAAAACATATATATTTTAAAATGATAGTTTTTACCAGGGTTCAGCAAACTACAAGCCAAGTCTGGATTCAGATCTGGTCATTTGTCAGCTTTTTACAGCCTGTAAGCTAGGAACGGTTTTCACATTTTTAAAATGATTACATTTAATTGTTTATATAAGTACACACATAATCTTTGGCCACCGAGCCTGAAATATTTACTATCTGTTTCTCTAATAAAATTTTTACTGATCATTGGTTTTGCAATTAGAAAAATTAATGGTTTCCTGCAGTTAGGGGTTTCAGACATGGTGCTGGAAAAACAGAATTCTATACAGGTTAGGAAACTTACTTGCATGTGACTGCTTTCAAGTTCTCGATGTATTTGCATTCTCCATGAATGCAGAAGTTTTGGAATTCTGCATCGCATGGATTCTTCTTCTTTTTGTTTCTTCTGGATTTTCCATTTTTGCCTCCCTTTTTCTTTCTTTTGGGCTTATCTGACGTCTTTTCACTTTCTGTCTTGTTTTTCTTGGGTTTCACTACCTGTTCCACTAAAAAAAAAAATAATATTTATTGACGACATGCCCTCTCAGTCTTGAACATCACTTTGGGGAGGAGAGCAGAGTCAGAGCAGGGGGAGCTCCTCGGTGGGTCCCCCACACAGCACAGACACGGTAAGGGGGCAAAGAGAGGATCCGTGCCACGTGGTACTTAAAAGCCGAAATACTTTGATTGTTTTATTAACTAAGATACATACATTGAATCAATGTGCCTCATCATTATTATTATTGATAATAATTTTGTGATTAAGATAATCCATTAGGGCAGTGCCTGTGGCTCAAAGGAGTAAGGTGCTGACCCCATATGCTGGAGGTGGCACAGGTTCAAGCCCAACCCCGGCAAAAAAAAAAGAAAATCCATTAAAACCTTTAAACATTTCTTGAATTTCTAATGCTTGCCAAGTTCTTGGTAATGAGGATGAGTTAATTAACCCACAAGACAATTGTATGTATCTATGTATGTATGTATGTATATCTATGTGGTATAGATGAGGCATGTGAATTACAGTGAAGACAAGTGTCCTTGGACAAGCAGCTAGAACATGGCAGTGCTGGAGTGCCAATGCCTGTGACTTTTCTGTTATACTATGTCGTCCCTTGGAAAAGGTCAATGCCATTGATTGAGATGTTAATTAGTGGGCACCGCCTGCAGGTAGAAAATACTGAGGATTATAAATTACAGTTACTCAATTTTTTCCAACTCCCAGGTGACGGCAGATAACTAATCAATACCTTCCACGGAGCTCATTGCTATGGTCAATTCATTTGAAAACAGAAGTCCAGGTACGTTTGTATTTGATGCTTCAGAGATTTATTTTTACCTATCAGATCTGCACTTTTGTTTGGTCTCAAAGTTAGACAAGGTGTAACCTGTCCCCATGCTTATGATAGAGAGGGCCTTCCCACATAAGCCCTGTACGGTTTTTTACATTAATCTCTGAAAAGGTTTATCTGAGTAGTTAACAAAAAGATGCCCAATAAGAAGAGGAAATATCACTGGTCATAACAGTCATGCATCATCTATCAAATAAAATAATTAGAAACACAGTGAAGGTCAACAAGGGTATCAAAGATAGGATTCCTTTGATTAAGGAAATGGCAAATAAATATTAAGAATATTTTTGCAAGTTATTTTAATAGCATTAAAATTTAGAATCAATGTTTTATACATGGTTATGTAACTTTTATATTGAAATTTCCTCTCATGATAAAAAATAAAGCACAAGATAGTATAAGTCCTTTAAGGAAAATATTTTAAATAAACATCACTGCATTTTATCAGATAGGTTACAAATTATAGACAGGAACAAATAATAAATAGTCACCACACTGAAGTATTGCAATAGATATTAACCCCATGGACATTTAACTTAGCCTTTCAAAGGAGGTCAACACCATTTTCATTCTAGTTCACAATGCGTTACAATTCTGATCACTAGCCTAGCTATTTGCACCACTAATAGTTTATTTGGCCTCCTGAAGTTTTAGCAGCCTGAGACATCTTTAGAGGAACAGTTTCCGGACACTTTGAAATGGAGAGTTCACTAAAACTTTTACTACCTGTCAGTTAACTTTAGTCACTGTCCCTTTGGTATCCCTTATGTGCCTTCACCTATTCCAGGAACCAGACAGAGCCAATCCAGGATGGCTTGGAAACTCAGGTCAAAGAGAAGAGGGTTTAGCTTTCAAACCATCTGTTCCTGCCCCCACAGCACATGCTCCTAGGATATCTAAGTCTTATTTATAGATAACCTGTTCTTCCCTCAGACTTCAAATATGAAGGTACTAAACAATATTAACAATATTTATCTTTGGAATCCCCAGTTTAAGCAAAGGGTCATTGTTAAAAGTGAAATAACAGCAAAAATTAGGGAAACTACTATTTACCTGAGAAATGGGATTTAGGGTTAAATTATGACTTTAGCAATATAAAATCTATGAATATTTGGCCTTCTTTAGTATTTCCAGGTAACATTATCGTTACTATTATTTTCACCAGTTTCTCTATACCTAGGATTTAAAGGCTGAAGTCCCATCCCATTGCTTCCTTCTGTTCCCCTACTTGTGTCAAAATGCAGTTATCTGGGGGCAGGGGGGTGTCCAGGAGGGGACACGAAAGCTGAGATAGGAGTGGCCCTGTTTAAATATGTCTCTCAGACGGAGCTCCTGGAGCCCCATGGAAAAGAGCCTGGTATCTCTTAGGCAGAGAATCAAACAGATGGGGTTCCAATCCCAGCTCATCTTCTTGCTACCTGTGTAACCTTGGGCAAAACAATTACCCTTTTTGAGCTTCAGTTACCATAACTATAAAATGAGAATAACAATTCCTATTTAATAAAGGTGTTGTGACTTAAGAGATAAGACATAAAACAGTTGTTAGCGCTGGACATACAGGGGGTGCCACAGGTTACAATTTCTGTCCTGGTTTACCTCAGTGCATGCAACAGATGTACACATAAGGAAGCCCCTGGCAAATGCCGGGAGTGTTTCTTCTTCTGAAGCAGTTTTGCTCTTATAGACTCACACCTCATAAGCTACATTTTGCACTTTGTCCTCCACTCACCTCTGATGGAATCATCTATGATATACCCAGATACTTGTAGTTGTTCATCATACTCTTCTGAGTCGTCATAGTCGGTTCCTGAGGACAGTTCACCACTAGAAGGCATCTCACTCACAGGCGGGATCTCACTTTCTGAGAACACCTCATTCCTTGAGGTGACCTCAAATCCATCAGCACTGTGGTCCCCAGAAAATGGTTCCCCTTTCCCAGAGGAGGTGTTGTTGAGACCCAATCCAGCAGCATAATGGCCTGCAGGGGAGTGAAGCAGAAAGGAAGGGTAAGGTAGGGTGCCTTTCTCCCCAGGAGCAGCCTCAGGTAGGAATGTTTAGCTTCCATCAAAGCATGTGCTGTTGCTTGCAGTGGAGTTACAGGGAAAGAAACTTCACATTTTGCCAACAAGCAGACTCACTGTTCCAATTATAGAGATTCTTTTATCAAGGTTTTCTTTTCCACAGATAGTTTACATTAATTTCCATATCAAAAATACTGCCAAATTGGCAAATTAATCTAATATAATTACTTAATTGGTAATATTTATCCCCATCACTTCACATTCCAAATGCGTGTGTTTGCTAGAATGTATCCTGTCTCATTTCAACAGGTTCTAGATAGAAACATCAGATTTTCTTTACACGTGCTTGCATTTTAAAAAGATGATGTATATAAATTATAATAAGTAAAATAAATAGTAGTTGACAATAACTGACATTGTTATGTTTCACTGTTATCATTACACAGAGAACAAGCACCACTACATAAGATTTGGGCCAGAGCTTCCAGCCACAGCTTATCTGCTAGATCTCCACAAGGCAGCATCCAAGGGCAGCTTCATCCTCTCCCTGGGACACCGTAAGTCCCTCTAGGAAGTAAAAATGAAATCACTAGACAGAGGAGATGGAAAGCTGAGGAATCCTCCGTCCGTGAATTAACTACTCCGAGAAGTGCGGAAATCACTTCCCCTCTCTGGACCTCAGTTTCTCTCTCTGTAAAACGAGGGGTTAGGATCAATGTTCACTAAGGTCTCCTTAAGCTGTGAGGACACCTGAGGCGTCTGCCCGCTTCCCTCCTCCTCCTAGGGTGTAACTCAGAGAGGGCGCTACAGAGATGCCCTCCACAGGGTTTGGAGTTTGAGGCACCAAAGGGCATTTTGTGCAGAAGCAGCCGCAGAGCTGCAGAGCGCTGGGTCCTCACCTGAACCGAGAATCCAGAGCGACAGCAGCAGCGGCGCGGGCAGAGGCAGCGGGGCTCTCATTGGTCCCTCGGGGCGGCAGAGTCTGGGTCTCTGGGGCAACTCGATGGGGAGCTGCAGCGGGAGAGCAGAGCTGGGGGGACCGGGACAGGGGTGCGCGCGGCCGCGTTCCGAGCCCGGCGGGCTCCGGGCGGTGGGTGCTGCGCGCTGGGCTGGGCTCGGAGCTCGGGCGGCGACGCGAAGGGAGCCCAGGTGAGTGAACGTGCCCCGGGCGCGGGCGCACCTGCCGCTTTATAGCCGGGCGGGGGCGGGGCGGGGCCGTGACGTCTGCAAGGTGGGCGGGGCTGGAGGGCGGGGCCGCGACTCCGCACGCGAGCTGCGGGCACAGCCGCGCGGCTCAGCAAGGGAACCCCCGGAGCGAGGGGGACGGGCTCCCGGCCTGATTCGCAAGTGGGAGTGGAGGTGGGGCTGGGACCTGGCACTCAGAATCCCCGCCGTTCAAACTGTCTGACACAGCTTCACAACTTTTAGTTGATCTGAACGCTACAACAGACAGACAGTTAATAGAAAAGTTCCGCATTAACGGGTAAAGTTCTTTGAGACCAGACTGGACAGTGACAGCCTATTATCTTTAACAAGGATAGATGAAGTTCCTCAAATGACAGAGCCTCCGAACTAAAAACAAAACAGAATCAAAAATCGCTTCATGTACGTGAGTCTCCACCTCAATCCCTTTCTCATCCGCTCTGTGAAGTGGCCAGATTTCGAACCACCTCCCTCCCCACTTCTTTATGTGGCCCGGGGCTCTCATCAAAGTCGCATCTATTGCCTAGTTATTGTTGCCAAACTAGGCACGCACCGGAAACTCCACTTGCACCGTCTGGGCTCGCACGCAGTAACCTTGCTCGATAGCGATCATTTTTCCGTTTAACAGGTGGATAAAGGGCAGCGTTAGAAAGCGAACAGAAAGAATTCACACAGCTGAGAACGGCAGAAGCCAAGGGGATTTGAATTTCAATTCATCTGACCCTGACGTCTGCTCTCTTTTGCTCTGATGCAGAAATTTATGATTAAACTGATTTTCAAAAAGAGAATTTCTGCAAGAGCAGCGCTAGCGGCTGGGAGTGATCCCTGCTGGTGGCACGCTGGATAGATGGCAAGGTAAAGGGCTGAGCTCTGAGGGCGCCCTTGGAACCCAGCCGGGCATAATTAGGACAGTCAGGTAAAATGAAGAGAAAGGGAGCTGCTTGGCTGGACTGACTTGGATGTAGAGGCTACTCCACAGCTGGGCTTTTCTGAGTTTAGGGGGAGAAAACAACCTTGTTCTGTTTCCTTGTCCTGGAGATGCAGATCTCTTCCCTGATTGTTCCAGTAAAACAGCCTTTTTAGGAATGTGGGTCACAGTGCATCTGTCCTGATTCTAGGATACTTTTGAAAAGCTTACTTACTTTTTAATGGCATGTCACAGTGAGTAATAATATCATACACTTAGTAGGATGAAATAGTCGTGTTCCTGCCTTCTATTCCACGTTTCGTGAGAGTGTATTTTGTGTGAGCCATCTGTTACTTTTTATGGATGGGGGCAGTAGAGAGGGAGGTGAGATGACCAGCTTTCAGGTTCCCAGGACTCAGTGGTGTGGGCCAGATTCTAAGAGAAGTACTCCTCATGGATTAGATGATAAGAAACTTTCAGTGTGCCATGGGAAACAAGGATGCAGTTTAATTTTGCCCACGTGTGAAATGAAAAGCTCTGTGGAAAGATGGAGGCTTCTCAAGGCCTTCTCAGCAGAAAATTTAGATGGAAAAAAGACTCCACGTCAAAGTGTGACTGAGCATGGGAAAGAAGGCTGGCTGGGCACTGCCCATCCCAGGGGGCCTGTGCTGTCATCTCTGTTGGTGGATGAGGCACTTGTGATTCAGAAAGATTTACAGACTTGCGTGCAGATTCGAAAAGATTCTGGTGAAGATTTTGTTTGGAGCTCAGGTGGTTGGTCTACACTGTGCCCTTCTGTCTTTATAGGTTTTGTTTTTGTTCCAATCCTGTTTTTCCCATTTTTTTAATTTAATTTTTTAAATTGGAAGGTAAAAATTGTATATATTTATTGCATAGAATATGATGTTTTCACATATGATGTATGCATTGTGATTAAATCAGACATTTTCTTACTCTTTCTTCCTACTTAGGTGAGTGCCAGTGGTGCCTGTCTGTCATCAGAATGTTTCACTTTCTCTTTGAAGGGAAAGTGAGCTCTTTACATTGGAAATTGCTTAGTCCTTTTCTAATTGGAAATTTAGAGGGTGATAGTTTACATTGATGTGACACATGATATAGATCATAAGATTTTAGATTCAAACCTCTGGGTTTCCATATACAGATTCCAGCATATACTAAGTTACTTAACATTTGAAAGTTTCAGATTTCTCATTTGAAAATAAGAATAAAGATACCTACCTGCTCTTAAGCAAATCACGTGAGAGATGATGATACATAAACGAGGAATATACGGAAATGCCCAGTAAATGGTAATTATCACTATTCACCTTGACATTAGGATAGTTACACTGTACTAATCATGTTGAAGAACTACGTGACTCTTGTGAATGGAGCCACTCACAGAGCCAGTGGAGTAATCCCCTTCAATATTGTCAAGCCATGAGATCCGCACCTACCTTATATCAAGACTGACCCATTTTGAGCATTTTATGGTGGGTTGTAGATTAACCTGGGATGTTGTGAGAGCCACATCACAACTCACCACCCACTCACATGCTAGAATTAACATGCTGGAATTCATGTGTACATAGAATATCAACCCATGTAAAAGTGGATTCTTATATACAGCATTTCGCTTGCTGTGCTGAGATGAGGAAGAGCAATTTCAAGAAACTGGAGTAGTGGCCTTTCTTTGTCCTGACAGATTGTTGGTTACTTCACTGCATATGTGGGTAAGGACAGTGCTGAGGGCAAATGCCCCTAAACAACCACTCATTTCACACCTATTATATGAATCCTGATAATATGTCTTAAGTGTAGTGAAAATAATCTCCCTTCACTCTGCTAAAAGTGTGCTTTAGGGCCAAAAGTATAATTACGTGTTTGTTCATATAATTGATATTGAATTTTTAAAGATCCTGCTAGGGTCTAAGGATTACATCACAATCATTTTTTATGAGTCAGCACACAGATCTTCAAATCACAATTCAGAAAGTCTCCAGTGTAAAGAAGTATGGAAAATCCTCTAAGAGCTAAAAGCATACCTTCCATTTGTCTCACAATCACATTACCAGGTATCTATCCAAATGACAAAAAATCATTTTACCTTAAGGACGTTTGCACTGGAATGTTTGTCACAGCTCCATTCACAATTGCTAAGATGTGCAATCAACCCAAATCCCCAGCAACCCATGAATGGATCAATAAACTGTGGTATATGTACACCATGGAATACTATTCATATTCAGCCATAAAAAAGATGGAAACTTTACATCTTTTGTGTTAACCTAGATGGAGTTGAAGATCATTCTCCTTAGTAAAGTATTGCAAAAATGGAAAAGTAACTATCCAATGTACTCATGTACTCAATACTAATATGAAACAGTAAATGAACAACTACACACCCATAAACAATTGAATTCAAGGGAGGGAAGCACAGGGAGAGGGAGGAAAGGACGGAGGGGTATTGTTGAGCTCCCACCCAATGGGCACAATGCAGGGTACATGGCACCACCTGGGTGAAGGGCTCAACTATAACGTGGACTTACCTAACAAACACAACAACGTCACCCAATCATTTGAACCCTCACATTAATCTGAAGTATTTTTTGGCAGTTTTTGGCCGGGGCGAGGTTTGAACCTGCCACCTCCAGTATATGGGGCCAGCGCCCTACTCCTTTCAGCCACAGGCGCTGCCCTTAATCTGAATTTTTTTAAAGATTCATTGTACCTGAATCTTTCTAGACTGTATCTGTATCTGTCACTTGCCTCTTCCTGGAGCTGCCTGCTAACAATTTGGCATGTACCTTTTTCATAGCCATGTCTCTATTTTTCAGTTTTGATCTCTCTTCAGAAACAACACCTGAATAGTGTTATGAGAATTAAAGAGTTTTAATAAAAAATTCTTCTGTATTTAAAAAAGGAAATCCTCCAATGTATAAGTGACATTTTTTATGTTATTAATGGATTTATTTGCACCATTTTGATGCCTATAAATTTCTACTTTTCACCATGGAATGTATCCATGCTAAAAAATACATAATTTCTAGTTCCTTCATAAAGAAGCCTTTGCTAAGCTTGGTTTGGGCACTGCACTGTGTTAGTAAAGTAAAACTACAGTTGACCTTTTAACAGGGCAGGGGTTAGGGGCACCTACCCCCACATGAAAGTCCATGTATCACCTTTGCCTCCCCCAGAACTTAACTGGAAGTCTCACTGTTACTGTCAATTAACATTAGTTTGCATGTCATGGGTATTATATACTGTATTCTTTCTTACCATAAACTAAGCTGGAGAAAATAAAATGTTAAGAAAATCATAAGACAGAGAAAACATATTGTTGTTACATGAAAGTTGGTCATCATGACAGTCCTGGTTCTCAGCAGCTTCATGCTGAGTAGGCTGAGGAGGGGGAGGG
>NW_003852434.1:13691161-13708928 GCF_000181295.1 Otolemur garnettii
ATGTAATTACATTTACACAAAAAAGTGGATCTTCTAGGCAGTTTATTCACTCATCAAAAATATTTTGAGACCTAGACATTACTCTAGGCACTGGGGATAAAACTTTGAATACATTGTAATGCCTTTGTTTTAAGGAATTTACATTCTATTAAGAAAAACAAGATTATGTTTACATGGATGGAGCTGGAAAATATTCTTCTTAGTAAAGTATCTCAGGAATGGAAAAAAAATATCCAAGGTACTCAGTGCTACTGTGAAACTAATTTATAATCACTCACACTTGCATATGAAAAATGAATCTCAACTATAGCCTAGGATGAAGGAGGGAAGGGGAGGAAAAGGGGAAGGGAGGGGGGTGGGTTGGTAGAGGGAGGGTTGGTAGGGGGACCTACACCCATGGAGCATATTGCAAGTACAAGTTGGATCTATCAGGTGTAGAGCACAAATGTCTTGATCCTGTTATAGGGTAAAAGTGCTGAAGGCTATGATGTTTAATAGGATGTAAGCATTCCAATTTGTACAGTCATCACATTGAATCCTATAATGGCATAAATATATTTATGATCTATGTACGAAAGACTTAAGAATGATAAAAAAAAAAAGAGGAAACAAGAATACAGAAAACATTTCAGGTAGTAAGGAAATCAAATGCAGGACATGGAGAACTTGGGCTGGGGAGGAACATCGTGTGAAGGGCGAGACCTCCCGGGGACCCTTGACACGTGCTCTCTAAAGGAGAGAGATGGCAGGGGAGAGTGGAGAGGGGCGCCCTACGTAAGGCCAGTAAGTGGGGCCATCAGAGGTGCACAGAGGCCCGTACAGCAAGAGGCAGGAATGCTGAGCAGCTGTGGGCCTGGAACTGGGCCTCAAAAATGTGAAGGATTTTACAACATTGTAGAGTTCATTTCTGGAACATTCCTCTCAGCATTGCTAGACAAAAGCTGTCTTTAGCTTTTAAAGGAGTGAGCTGATCAGAATCACCTGATAAACATTTTCAAAATGGACATTCCATTCTCCTCTCTTAATTCAGTAAGGTTAGGGATAGGGTGTGTGTGTGTGTTTAAAGAACTCTCAAGAAAATTCTGATATGCACCCCAATTAAGAATTGCTCTAGTAGGGGACACGGGCCTCTGTGTTCAGAGAGCCTGTGAGCTGGTGGGGCTGCCCACGCACATACATGGAGGTTTTGTCGGAAAGGTGAGGGGTGGAGAAATTAATTCCAACAGGAAGCCCACCTTGGCACACCATGATGACAATGTTTATTTTACACCTAAGCAACTCGGATTACAAAACGGTTCAATCACTATTCCCTTAAATAGGGAACTACTCTAGGGCACTAAAAATGTTTGCACATATTAAAAAGAAAAAAGCCGATTTGCACATAGTACCTGGGAGCCAATTTGTCACTCAGACCCAATCACATCCATACTAAATTACAGTATTGCTCTCAGAATCGGAATGCCCCAGAACAGCTTGGAATCTGAAAGAAAAATTCGAGCAAATTTTGCTCAAAATCCCAACACCGCTTGGGAGTCTGAACGCCCAGCACGACCTCGGTGTGTTTTTGTGTGAACATTTCTCCAGCTCTGGGGCCGCCCACAGGCTTTGTCCGGGTCCTTGTCAGAAGCTGTAGTCAAAGCATCTCATGTGAAATTCGCTGCTAATTTTGTGCTTTTGTGCCTGATTGTGTGTGTGTGTGTGGTTTTTAAAAATATAATAACAACTAAGTGTATTTGCCATGGGTCCTAAAAAGTGTAGTGAGGAAAATAAGAGTAAGCGGAGCGCTGTTGGAGCCACAAGGGAAGTTAAGAAAGATCTTAACATTAACCGTGAAAGTGGGACCCGTGGCCTCCGCTACCATGTTCAGGATGCCTAAATCCACTGTTTGTGCAATTCTGAAAAATAAAGAAGCTATCAAAGCAGCTGATGTGGTGGAAGGGGTTATGACGCTGGTCTCTAAGAGACTGAAAAGCACGGAAGAGATGGCAAAACTCCTCTTAGTCGGGATAAATGAAAAACAGTTGGCTGGTGAGGTGATTTCTGAGATGATCATCTGGGAGAATTAGTGAAAGGCTCACCTGATATGAAGGCTCAAAAGCAGGAGTCTAAAGCCGGTGGGAGGTGGTTGGAGACCTTTAGGAACAGGACTGGGAACCATAGCGTTGTTACGTGTACAGAGAGGCTAATTCTGAAGCAGCAGAAAAGTTTGTAAAGGAGTTTAAGGAGTTCGTTAACAGCGAGGGGTATGTTTCGAACCAAGTGTTCAGTTGTGATAAAACAGGCCTTTATATTTTTATATTTTTAATTTTATTAATTTACAGTTTTATTCAAATGTTATTTGTTAATATTTTACTTTAAAACCCAGCGTATTGAAAATTCATGTTTGTGGAACCCAGGAACTGATTAATCCAGTTTCTATTATTTTAAAGGGGAAAAATCATCTTGGAACTTGAACAGGGTTCTGGAATGGATTAAGTTCAGATTTCAAGGTATCACTGTATTGTAAATCCTCACTAATTCAATTCCAAATGTAAGATCAAAAAACAAGGTGTCTGCAACCATTATATACTGAATTAGAAAGTATTAAACTTTTAGTATGTTATTAATTTTTATTATTTTGCAATTTCAGGATAAGGTCTGGCATTGTATTTTTTTGGAAAAATAAAAAATTAAAGTCATGTAATTGAAATAGTCCAAGTCTAGTAAAAGGTTTTTATGGATGGAGAGTTATAGACATTAAATAATTATATTCTTGTTTTTTATTGTTTCTAAAAATCACTTTGTATGAGGTCTGACAATTAAGTTCACATATTCATCCTAGAAAGAATGCGACATACCTCACTGCTGAATATCACTATGGTCACCTTTGAAGTGCTCTCCTTGGAAGCTATGCACCAATGTCAGAGCCTAGTCCTCCCTTCAGAGCAATTCTGGAATGGCCATCAGAGCGGTTGTATTAACTTGATGTCCTAAATGTCACCAAAATGTCTTCCTTTCTATATTTCCTTTGTCTTTAGGGAAAGAAAAAAGTTATTGGGGGTCAGATCAGGTGAGTAGGGAGGGTGTTTCAATACAGTTATTTGTTTACTGGCTAAAAACTCCCTCACAGACAGTGCTGTGTGAGCTGGCGCATTGATGTGATGCAAGAGCCATGAATTAGTGGCAAAGATTTTCAGTTAAGACTTTTCTAAGAGTCTATTGATGTTTACTTGATCTGCTATGTTTCTTACAGTCAGCTGAGGATTTTGAAGCATAATTCAATAAATTTTTGCAATGTTTTCATCAGTTCAACTCATTACTGGCCGCCCTGACCTCTCTTCATCAGTGATACTTTCTTTCCCCTCTGCAAAACATTTAATCCATGTATACACTGCCATTTTCTTCATGGATCCTCCTCATAAACATGGACTAACATGCTCCTAGCTTCACTTCCACTCTTACCAGGCTTAACAAAAATGTAATGTTTGTTGCTGTAATTCAAGCTCTGACATTATTGAGACAACACACAAACACTCAACAACAATAATGAACACCACTCAGCAAGACACCACCACAGGTCGACATGAACACAGCTGTGAGACACTGATCTGCCAAGGTCGTGAAACCTTACTGAGACATTGGTACAGTGCTGCCAACCTACATGCACGGTGGCAAGTTCACAGACCTCATATGTTCTTAACTTTTCTTTAATGAATTTCTACACTTTTCTTGGTTTTTTTTTTTTTTTTTTTACATTTTATTTTACATTTTGTCACTCCAGTTATTGTACATCCAAATATCATATGATGGCCAGTTTTTATGGTTGTCAAAAACTTCGATCAACCTTTTTGTTATTTTGACAACAGATATATACTTCCAAGAACTACATGACAGTATTATTAATGATTCATATGATGGATTTCTGTTATGAGTTTAGATAATCTCTTTAAATGCACATGAATTTTTTGGCAAAGCTAGATTTAGCTGTATTTCCTCATGAACATGACAGGCATTTGTTTTGGAGTTAACAGGAATAGCTTCCCTGTAATATCACAAATTAAAATAATACTAATAGGTTGTATATAAAACTCCTGCAAAGTCTGTCCTAGGCAGGGGGAGGTTAAACCACAGGGGAATGGGCCTTGATGCTTCCCAAGTCTCCTGAGTATGTGCAGTGAAATTATCTGGCCAAAGTAAGAAAAAGTATTTGTTAGTTAATGTGAAACAACATAGATACTCGTGGAACTTGTAATTCTAGTTATAAGAGGAATTGAAAATCTAGTTATAAATTTCTTAAACATCAAGCACATTCCTCAGTATTCTTGCTGAAATCAATAGTTTTGTCATAAACTTTCATTTGCATAATGCCAGATGATTTTGCCATTTACAGTAGGTATAATTTCACTCCAATATTTCTTTACTTACATAACAATTCTAAATATCATTAGATATTTAGTACTTTAGAAGGTATCAAGTACTTCAATTGGACACTTTTGATATCAAGTTGCTAGAACCTTTGAGATTCTCTAGCTCTACCTTGTGTGAATTTTAGCTTTTCAATAGTATAACCAGCCTGAGCCAGTCCTCATACCTGGTGGGGGAGTGCTACCTAAAAGATAAGGAAAAATTATAAAGGATTTTGTAAAAAAAAAAAAAAAAAATTTAAATTTGAGTAAATGTTTCCACCTCAAAATAGTATTTGATAGAATTCATATATGTATTGGCATAGAAAAATTAGAAGCTTGGAAGATATTTTGCCAAAAATACATTTTTGAAAACATTTATATAGTTTGTACTTTTAAGAGTTATTTTAGCTACCAGATAGCTAAGAATATAATAACAAGTACAAATTCTATATTAAATTTCATGTTGCTAAATCTGCCCAATTCAGAGATATCCATCTTCTAAGATTTGGGTGCATACTTTGCTTTTATTTTCCTTAAACAATATCGCAATCTGTATAAAATTATTAGCTTCCATGGGATTTTCCTAGGAAACACTAAATGTATGTTTATTTCTGTCTTCATAGATTTTTTGTGGAGGTGGGGTGGGGTAATGTATACACATATGCACAGGAAGACGGAAAAAGGAACAGATAAGAGCAAGTCTACATTGTTTTTTTTTTTAAGTTTTAAAAAAATGATTTTATTTGGTTTATGGTTCTGAAGCCTGGGAAGTCCAAGAGCACAGTGTTACCATGTGGTGAGGGTGTGACAGACAGCATCACACAGCAAGAACCCATGAGACAAAGAAAATAGTGACGAAACTTGCTTTTATAACAAACCTAGTTTTGAGATAACTAACCCATTCCTGTGATAAAGGGATTATTCTGCCTCTCAAAGGTCCCACATCAGTTAAATCTCACCATGAGTTTTGAAGGGGACAAGTATTCAGACCATTGCTTTCTTCACCTGGCCCACAAAACTTACATTTCTCTCACGTAAAGAATACACCTCATTCCAATAGCCCCAGACGTCTTAACTTGTTTCATCACCAGCTCACAAGTCCAAAGTCTCACCTAAATTAGATATAGTGAGATTAAGGGCACAATTCACCCTGAGACAAATTCTCTCCATTGGTGATTCTGTGAAATTAAAACAAGGTATCTAATTCCAAATTACAAGTATGGCAAAGGTATAGGATAGACATTCTCATTTTAAAAATAGGCAATAAATTATCAGTAGCTGGGCAGAAATAAGTCCACCGTTCAATCTACTAATTACTACTACTAATCTTAACATTGGAGACTAACCTCCTTTGACTCCACCCTTAAGAGTAAAACAAAGAAATAGGCTTGGTGCCTGTAGCTCAGTGGTTGAGGTGCTGGCCACATGCACTGGGGCTGTTGGGTTCAAACCTGGCCTGGGCCTGCTGAAGAACAATGACAACAACAACCACAAAATAGCTGGGCATTGTAGTGGGTGCCTGTAGTAGCAGCTACTGGGAGGCTGAGGCAAGAGAATCACTTAAACCCAAGAGTTTGAGGTTGCTGTGAGCTGTGATGTCATGGCACTCTACTGAGGGTGACATAGTGAGACTCTGCCTCAAAAAAAGAAAACAAAAAACAAAGAAATAAAGTTACATACATGTATATGTACTGACACTAAAGTTTATGACACTTCCTATGTAGTAAATTAACAAAAATGTGTACAATATAGGCCACTTTGAATAACATATTTATGAAGATTTATATATATATATAAATATGTATCTATGGATATACATGTATAGAGAAATTCTTAAACAATATATAAAATGTTAATGTTTATCTTTATTGGTTGAGGAATTACTTGCTTGCCTATATGTCCTAATACATTCACAAAGATCATGTATTGCTTCTCCTTTTTTTTTTTTTTGCAGTTTTTGGCCTGGGCTGGGTTTGAACCCACCACCTCCAGCATATGGGGCCGGCGCCCTACTCCTTTGAACCACAGGCACCACCCATATTACTTCTACTTTTTTAGGTTAATCCCAAACTATGCAAGATCACCTCCCAAGTAAACTGTCTCGATGTGATTTCTAATTGATTACATCAGGTTTTTCTTGTCAGTTTTGAAAGAAAATGGTCTCTTGAGCTGTCTGCTTTCCCCATACCCTTAGGCTTGTGTGGCCTCAGAGTCTCTGCCGTCCTTCTATGCCCTGTGGTGAGAAGGTAGAGGGAGGCGGCCAAGGCTACAGGGTCTGCGTGTGAGACTGCAGGGTTCAGCTCAGCCCTTTCTCTGACCAACCAGAGCAAAGTAAACACTCTGTGGTTCCCGTTCTTTCATCTCTAAAAGGGGAAATGATGATCATAACAGTCCTGCCATCACAGAGTTCTTCTGAGGTTTAAATACAACGTTACATGTAAATGCTGGGAACAGTATCTGACCTTTCATAATGACTCAAAGTCTCTTAAGTACTTTTATTAATAATAATATCAAAATCACTGAAGAAACTACTAGGGATTCCAATGAAAATTGTTCTTCTGTATGTTTGTAGAATGAGTTAAAAAAGTAAATACTGTTATAACTGATTTCACTAGTTGGGAACCTCTGCTTACGGTGACAGATAAGCCTGTAAGAATTTAAAACTTTTTTAGAACAATGAAGGTGACAGGTGAGCCTGCTCTTAAGGTCCTGTTTCAAATAGCTTGCATTGCTGACTTCAGACGTGATGTTTGCAGAGTATCCCTTGTTGCTGAACATCTAACTCTGCACAGAAGGATCCTCTTCTCTCCTTTATTTTTTTTGAGCTGTGCAGTACTTTCCTGTTGTGTGGTGCCATCCTACCCTAACTTCCTGCGGAATCAGGCCATTTCTGATATGAATGTACAGCTGAGTAGGGAAATTTCTTTTTCCCCATTAACCCTGGAGACATGGAAGTAGAAGGGAGAGCTAGTTTCTAGATACTAATCACCCCACCAATAATTATGTCGTAAACGCTAGTTGGCGTCCCTTTTCACCTCTTTCCTTAGTAGCAGACCCTGGTTTTATTCAGACTGGCAATGCGCCCAGCTAACATATAACATCGCCCAGGGTTCTTTGAAGATAATGGTGGCCACATAAGTAAATTCTACTAGTTAGTTCTTGTACACTGAAAGCAGAAGTGATGCATAGAACTTCTTGGAACGTCCCCTGAAGGAAGCTAACAAACATGGGAGGCCCATTCCCATCACCCGTCCCCATTTGCTCCTTCAAGCTGCCAGGGATACAGGCACCAGGCTGCATCTCCGAGGGTCCTACTAGACCCCAAGTAGGAAGGCAGGTACTGGAAGGTAGCAAAGACGCAGCGAGCATGAATCTCTGATTTGGAGCAATGACACAGAGTCTGCACTTTTTCTCTTTAGCCTCCTTTATGTAAGAGAGGCAAAGGTCCACCTTAGCTAAGCCACTATTGTCTCAGGGTTTCTGCTATGTGCAGCTGAGTCCATCCACATGATCCAGTGACAGTAAAGCCTGTTGTGTCCATTGTGATATCCCTTCTCTGTCAATGTCCTCCAGCCTGGCCCGAGACCACTAGGAGCACGGCCAGCTGGTCGCAGTGAAGGAGAACAGATCCATGGGGAGCCGTGGGTGTCTCTTGTGTCAGGTGTTTGGGGGGAGGGTTAAGGAAATGAGTTTTACTCTGGATTGAATGCTGTCATGGGTATCTTAATAAATCTTTTGTAGAGGAGAAAGGCTAAACTGTAATTATTAATGAATCAGCAGTTACTCACATTGGTCGGGATGGGGGATGTTTGGTGGTGGCTGCAGCTTAGGCAATCTTCATGTTTTAAGTTCAGAAAGGATTAGGAAATGGTCTTTCTTTTGACTTAATACCTCATAGCAACATAGTGGCCTTGTTTGATGGTAATCGTCCGTGAAATTGTTGATGTTTGACAGAAGAACATCAAGGCCTAAGTGAAGGACCAGACCAGCTTTGGACAGCAGGAGCTGCTATTTTCCTTGTTACCTGTAACAGCACCTGGTCATGGTAGGGGCTGAATTAACATTGGTTGAATGGATTGAATAAAGTAACAATTATTCAGTAAATAAACAAAAATATTGAGTTACTATCTTTATTTCACAGTTGCCAAGGTGATCTTTGAAGAAATTTATGTCATTTTAAAACTAAATTTTGTTTTTACATAATAAAACTATGTAGTTATTAGATTAACATGATTTGTAAAGCTCAGTGAAAGAGATATTTGAAAAGCTACTGAGAATGAGAATTAACTGCTTCCAATGTGGACAATTTGTAACAATGGAGGCAAGGATGAATTTTATTCATCTGTTCATTGCCCTTAATTTCTAGCACAATTTTATGTACATTGAATGTACTCAGTAAATAATATTATTTATCTCTCTATGCAGGACTTGACATATAAATAGAAATCTATTAAGTATTCCCTATAATAAAAAGAAAAAAGTCATAATTTACTGTTCTCTGAAGTCGTTTGGCTTCGTATTTCATTTATAGGAAGAGGTACCTCTGACTAGAAAGAGTTCCTTTCAATTGTAAATATAATCATATAATTTAGATAACATTTATTGAGGTACTTCATAGATTTCACTTCATATGATACTCATAAAACCCTAAATAAATATGATCGTCCACATGTAATAGATGAGGAAATAAAGAGATCAATTAATTTGCTGTAGGTCATACATTTACTCATGAGAGGTAGGATACAAACCCCGGTCTCTCTGACCCAAATCCCATATACATTTCAACACTATGACCTACAGTCACTAGCGTAGGTATACAGAAAGTGCTCAAAATGCTTTTAAAATGGGAATTAGTTGCTTGAAAAATGAAATACTGATGATACCATAGAGAGAAAGAACCTAGAAATAAATGGGCCCCTGAGTTTCTAGTAACAGGGTAGATGTGTGGAGTAATTCTTGAAGACCAAAACTGCTCCTGCGCCTGTAAGACATTGACTGTTTCAATAAAACTAAAGTACAGAGCAGGTATGGCGGCTCATGCCTGTAATTTCAGGATTTTTGGAAGCCTAGGTGGGAGCTTTGCTTCAGGCCAGGAGTCCAGACCAGCGTGGGCAACAGAGTGAGACCACATCTCTACAAACAATAAGAAACATTAGCTGGGTGTGGTGGCATGTGTCTGTAGTCCCAGCGACACGGAAGGTTGAGAAGGAGTCCAAGGCAGTAGTCAGCCGTGATCACCACTGTACTCCAGCCTGAGCAACAGAGCAAGACCCTGTCTTAGAAAACTAAAGCACAAATGTGACAGAAGGGATATTTAGGAAGGCTAAAGTTGACTCCGTCCATCTGGACAGATTTTTAAGAAGGGTCTTCTCTGACCCACAGAGTCCGTTTCTTTTCTCTTGGTAGCTGACACATCATTATTGAAGAGATGGGTTTAACCAATCCTGCTCAGTCCAAGGCCCATTGCAGTTTTTTGGTTAGAATTTGCCTCATTTGTAGTTGTCTAAGGACGGTGCAGGCTGGAGGCCTTTCTGTGTCCAGTCCCATCGCAGTCATAATTCGCACCAAGAACCACAAAGCTGGCCTTGTGGATTTCTACCTCCGTCTGTGCACGTCTCGTTAGACCACCTCCAAGTCGGCTTCACTCCCCAAGAATGGCCACAACGGGGCTCTGAGCCTACTGGTCATTCATTTGTTCACTCATTCATTCACTCATCAAGTATTTTTTAGCATCCGTTATATCCCAGGCACTCGAATAGGCCCCAGGAATACAAAATTGAACAAGAGATGAACAGAGAAATCCTTTAAATGGTTGACAGAGCAGAAATAGGTACAGATGAGAAGCAGACTATTACAATCATTGTGATAAAGGGACATGACACCATGGAAATGACATGGTGCTCTGAGCCTTACATCGGGCAGGCACATCACCAAGAATTGAGAGATTCAGCAGGGCTGTCTAGGAGAAATGACATGTGGGAAGAGTGAGTGGAACTAGTTAGATGAGGACCAAGTGCTCTTATATATAAAGTTATTAGGAGTGGGGACAGGGAGGGTGCCAGGCAAAGGATATATAGCATTTGCCAAGGCCAAGGACTAGCTGTTGTGGGAGCTCTGTCTACAGCTGGCTGGGCCTCAGTTAGCAGGCTTACAAAGTTAAGGTGAAGTGGATCATAAGACATATCTGATGTGTCATCCTTATAACAACAAATACTTTTCTTCCATGACCTCTTTTCTCTATCACGAGCCACATAAACAGACAGCAGGCAGATGCCAGGCAGTCCCGCTCTCCTCTGGGTTGGACACACTATGAGGTCATCTCGCTCTATTTCCTCAAGTTTAGAGAAAAGACTGTTATCTACCAGAAACTGTTGTAGTTGTGGTTTTATTAAATATGAGGCCTTACCATGTAGCACTGAGGAGTTCTCAAAATGTGTACCTTTTGCAAATTATACACAATTTAGGGATTTGGAGACTGTTGCTAGGAACTTCTGATATTAATCCATAGAATTCAAAAAATGATTTTTCTGTGTACGTGGAAGAGAACATGCTTGGGGATTTCAAAATGAAAAGGACAAAATTTAGTATACAATAAAAAGACTGTCTAGGGCTGTTAAGAATATTGACAGGAGCTCTTGTATTTGACAGCTTAGTTAATCATCCCCGGTGGGTCTGCTGTCTATGCAACTCAGGGAAGTCAGTGGCCCAGCAGGACAATCTGCGTGTGGTTGACGGGGTTTACTGACACCTGCTGAGTCATTGACGTCTTGCCTTGAAGCAACCAAATCTTTTCAAAGGACATTTTCCCTTCAATGTCTTGTACACTCAAAATGTCTAAAGTCCATCTTGGAAAAAAATTCTTACAAAAGAAAGAATTTTAATATAATACCAAAATATTCCCATAGAAGTGAGTATTAAAATTCTGCTGGGAGTCAGTCTTGACAGAAGCAGGGGGCTTTGGGGAGCACCGTGCTAGGCTCAGTCAGGAGCAGGGACGGAAAGGTATGCAGCCCACAGTTTCCTCCACTACGAATTCTCTGAAGACCACCTAAATTTCACTTGCTGTGCCACTGCCCGCCCAGCCCCTGTGATCTCCTGGAAAGTCCTTGAATCAGGGATTGAAAACAATACTGAGGTTCTATTTCACCTGAATGGGACCACGTCTGTTACCAATGTCCTTCACGTCAAAGACCCTGAGACTCAGGTGGGGAAGGAGGTGGTCTGCCAGGTGCCGCACCTCAGGACTGTGACCAAGTCCAGGCAAACTGAGCAAAGGCTGTTGGTGTTCAGTTCCTCTATTGTTAAGCATCGTTTCCCTGGAAATTCTGGTCTTAATCTTAATTGTATTATACTGGAAACATCACTGAAATCAGGACTGAGAGCCCTAGACAAGTCACAAAGAATGCTGAAAGTTATTCCCTGGTCTACTTGAGTCTGATGCAAGAGGAAATCAGCAGGAAAATGGGCCATTCACGAAAGGACCTGAAAAGCAAGAGAGGTGGGAGGGAAAGGCACGAATCCCACGACGTCCCACGGCCGTCTAAGCTGCTCACTGCTCCAGTTCCGAGAGGAAGTCATCTCACCTCTCAGGTCTGTTGTAGAACTTGATTTTGTAAAGCAAGGCAGTGTTGTGCTGCTGAAAGGCCACTGGACCTTGAATCCACCTAGATTCAAGAGCACTGAGCTCACAGGCTGGCTTGGGCTCCTGCTGGTGGGGACCCTGTGTAGGTCACTTTACCCCGATAGCTTCCCATCTGAGTATAAAGGAATTGGACCAGACTATTTGCCATTCAGCTGTAAAAACTGATACATTCCAGAAAAAAAAAAAAAAAAAACCCAAAAGAATAAGCAAAGGGGAAGAAGTGAAAAAGAGAAGAAAGAATACGGAAAGGTCCAAGGAACTTTTCAGACCGCTTTCTGCCTTTCTGTAGCTGTTCCGTCTTGCCCTGTTCTCAGGTCTGTGCACCTGCCTTCCTATCGTTTGTCGTCTCACCCACTACCTGCCGCTGTTTTGCTCGCAGCTGGCCTTGTTACAACCCTTGTTTCCACTGCTAATTTTTATGTGCTTCTGTGAGGTTTAATACAACAGAAGTAGAACTGAGTTGCTTGTGAAATAACATTGTCAATCTTAACTTGTTCCTTTGACATCTATTTTTATTATAGCAGGGTAAATACTCTTAGACAATGGTGGACTTTTTTTTTTTTTAAAGCATGCTCTCACTGTCCATTTGTCTTATAATATGACCCAACCCTAGTTTAGGTCATTTCTGAATTCAGCCTGGTATAATGAAAATATATTGTGAAAACACTCATTTAGGAGGTTCCTGTCTAACAGTCAGCCAAATCATGTGCTTTGTCTCTGTTGGTTTCTTTTTCCATGAGCTAATTTTTCACAATAGCAGAGGAGGTAAATCTGAACGTATCAGTATCCCTTTGTGCTAAGGATATTGTCCGACTAGTGGAACACGATTGCGTCTTAAATAACCATGAGACAAAAATCGTTGCTTTTCCGGTATCTTTGACTTCATTTGTCTCTTTCCAGTGACCTAGGAACTAAAACATAAGCTGTTTTCACTGGTGAACTGAGAATATTTATATACTTAGTAAAGATTCATGTGCTATTTAATTCTTTATTATTTCTTATATTTGTGGTAAAATTCTGAACATTAAAAGTGTTACACCTAAAAAAGAAAAATTCTTTTGGGAACACCAGTGAATAAAAATAAGTGACTGAATGGCAGAGTTTAATCCAAGTTGTTTCATTGTTAAATTTTCAAATTAATTATTGGATATGATTAAATAAAGAGAAATCAAGAGTGGGCGGCACCAGTGGCTCAAGGAGTAGGGCTCTGGACCCATATACTGGAGGTGGTGGGTTTAAATCCAGCCCTGGCCAAAAACTGCCAAAAAAAAAAAAAAAAGAAAGAAATCAAGAGTAAAGATGTGCATAAATTAACTTGTAAAGGTCTCCTGCCTCCACTAGCGCTTGCTCAATTTCATTTTCTAGATCTGGTCACCGATACTCTTTGGGTCTGGCTTTTCCGATGGTTGTTATGACATTACATAATACTGTGTTAGCTCCACTCTTGAATGATCATTTTTGGACATTATTTAGTTCCCTTTATGGAAAAAAAAAAGTAATATCTAAAACAATCTTCTGACTCCATTCAGTTACCAATTTTTTATAAGTTATAATTTTATTCTTCTATATTCAGTTGACTTTATGATTTAAAGCAACATATTTACAAAACTATTTTTGGATTTTTTAACTTTACACAGAAGAATGTTACTCCATCCTAAGAGAAAATCGAAATAAATGCATTTTTTTATTTTTGACCTCTTCCATTGTAATTTCTTAATTCTTAATCTCCTTCTGATCATTATTTGAGTACATTGCCATCATCCTATTTTATAACTTTGACATTCTATTCTGTACTACAATTGGCATTCTTTATGCTTTTTTATATAGATTGTTTAAAATGTAAAATGAACATACAGCATTTGCAACATTAGAGAACCAAGCAAACATTGTAACGTCTGTAGAAGAAGAAATGTCATTTAAAATTTGCTGTTCAAAAGAAAATCCTTCCAGCACCTCTGAGCATCTGCGCACCTCCCAGGGTCTCTCTGTCTAGTCCCTCACTGACTGTGGCATGTGCGCCCGCTGCCGTTTCTTATACCAGGTGTCCTTGATTTTCATGTTCTTCCATTTAGTTTTGTCTTTCCCTAGAATATAGAATCCCCTCTAACAAACGCTGTAACTTTAGGTGTGTGAGCTGTGGAGTCCCCGCACATCTTAACACATCTCATCTTTTTGGCATATGACTGACAGTTTGGCTGTGCATCAAATTCTGTCCCAGCGTAACTCCACTCAAGACAGTCTCTCCCCATCATTACTCCCTTGCCCGCCAATGTTGAGTCTGGCTGAGAATCCAGCATGACTCACGTTTTTAGGATAGCTTCTGTTTATCTTTTGGAAAGCTTTTACGATTTTCTCTTAAGGCGTATGGTCATGAATTTCAGATATTCTTTTAGAACCTACAATATCTGTATGCTACTCTATCATGTTTTATTAACACTTCTGGGCGAAAGTAAATTTTGGTTTTTCAGTCATTAGAAATTGTAACTGATACTGCAGTAAAGTGAATGAAAATGCTTAATAATTCATTTACATGCAGAAGAGCAGAATTAAAATCCTTTGATGTATCTTTAAATGGGAAATCTTGTGGTGCAATTTTTTCATTTTTCATCATTAAATATTCTACATAACCAATAACATGTATATGTCCAGCAATTATATAGCACAAGTGTTGAACAAGAAAGAACACTTGTTAATTATTCTCTAGTTTCAGTATAGTTGATTGTTACTGGCATATGGTCAGGAAACGTTTGGGATGGATTCCTAAACAGATGTAAACATTGTTTTCCCAAATGGTTGTACTTAAACCACTGACTCTTGCATTTACTGTTTTACCCAACATGTCTCTTAATGAATTTCCAGCACAGAGCTGTCATCGACTCCAACAGGAGCTCAGCCGTGCGGAGCTTTGTGGGACACAGAGACAGGGCCAGACTCTGCTTTCTATAAACACACTGTGTACTCCGTCTGAGTCATGACCGTGCTGTTGACTGTTTACTTTCTCTGTTGTCAGCACTGTGCAGCTCACACCAACGTCTTGGAAGTGAGCTACATGCTATTCTTAGTTTATTACAACCAGCTCTTGATAACGTGGGGCCTCGCTGTGTACTTGATAGACTGGTTTCGTTTCCTCTGGTGGCCAGGGATGGGGCCTTGGGCCGGAGCATTAAACCTTCCAAAACTAGAACTTTGATCATAGTGTCAAAATTTGGATAAGACAACAGTAAGTCTGCAGGTGACATATCTGCTTAACTTGCCTTGGGAGAAGGGACCTGTCCTCGTGTGGGCACAGACTTCTATGACCTCTATGACATCTTCTAACTCCAAAATTCTTTGATATTATTAGACAGGAAGCTTAAGCTTTTGGCTAAAGTGATGATGAAATGGTTATTAATAAGTAAATAAAAAAGAAATCTTCATTCTCAGGGAGGATCTAAGTCAAAAGAGCTTGTGTTCTTTATTTTTCTTTCTTTATGTATTTATCTGAAATAATTTAGGATAATGATATAAGCATTAAGTGATGTGAGCATATTGGGTCGTAGATAAGAACCAGGCATTTCAAGTAAGATCATCTGGATTCAAATCATAGTTTTCCTAATTATTAGATAGATGACTTCAAGAAATTACTTAACCTTTGATTACCTCAGTTTATTTGCAAAATGCGGTTGTTATTGTGATTTGATAAGCTGTTGTGAAAATTACAAAAAATAACCCATGCTAAGTAGGGTAATTGTAAGCACTCATCCCTTTTATTTTTTTCTTATTGGATGTTTTTATTCCCCTTGTTTTTGCTCAGGATATTTTATTCCACTACTTTGGAGAACTGTTTGAAGTTTTTAATAAGTTGAATGCACCTCTGCCTTATGATCCAGTAATTAATTCCACTCCAGTGTATTTACCAAGGAGCATTACGAGGTCATTCCTCAACAGTCTTACTCATAATTGCCCCAAACTGGAAACAACCCAAATGTCCATCAGCAGAAAAGCAGATAAACAAATTATAGTGTATTTGTATAGGGTAATACTACTGAGTAAGAAAAAGGAGTGATATATTCAATACCATGATTCAAAAGCAGCAAGACACAGAAGTGTAAATGGAAACATTAAATAGAAGCAGCAAGACGCAAAAGCATAAACGCTATATTTATCAATTACACAAAGTTCAAGAACATACGAAAAGCACCTGTAATGGCAGACATCAGGATGTGGCTGCTCTGGGAGCCGGAGGAGAAGGACGTGGCTGGAAAGGGGCCTGGGAGACTGTCTGAGGTGCTGTGATGGGACTCTAGATCTGGTGCTGGGCAGTGGTTATACTGACATATCGGGACATTTATTTATTTATTTATTTTTTGTTGAGACAGAGTCCCACTTTGTCACCCTTGGCAGAGTGTCGTAGTGTCACAACTCACAGCAACCTCAAACTCTTGGGCTTAAGTGATCCTCTTGCCTCAGCCTCCTGGGTAGCTGGGACTACAGGCACCCTCCACATGCCCAACTATTTTTTCTATTTTTAGGAGAGATTGGATTCTCGCTCTTTCTCAGGCTGGTTTCAAACTCCTCAGCTTAACCCACTCACCTTCCTTGGCCTCCTCAAGTTCTGGGATTATGATGCTGTGAACCACCACCCCTGGCCTGACGTATTGTTTATGGAAAAACTTTTTCAACTGAGGTTGAGAGTCCAAAGGTAAAACTCCAAATGGAAAGTCGGAAAGGGAGAAATTCAGGGTCTCTGTAGGATGAACAAGACCAATATCTAATTACTGGAACTCCATACACATGGAGTCAGTGCAATCAGGGAGCGGGAGGTGCGATAGTCAGAGGTGAGCCAGCAGCACACGGGGCTGGCTGCTGAAGCACCACACAGCTGCTGAGCACACCCAGCTCCACCCCACTAGAAACCCCTCTGGCCTGGGCCCTGAATGGAACCGTGCTGGAGAGCGGAGGTAGGAGCCACATGCCCATCAGTGATGCTGGGAGCTGGAGCTCAGATCCCACACAGGAAGGGCCACCATCAGGGGTGTCCAGCCTTTTCTCTTCTCTGCTGCCCCTGGAATAAAAAGAGCTGCCTCAGACCATTCATGAAATACACCAACACTAACCAAAGGGGACGAGCAGCAGAAATGTCCCAGCATAACTTACAGTGTCTGACACCACAGACAAGCAAAATGGTCATCACATGATCCCCATGTGGCCCTCGGGCTGCAGGCTGGATGCCCCTGCCCTCCCTGCCCTCCCTGCCCCTTCCTCAGAGTCAGTGTTTCCCTGAGGGCCGAGTGAGCTGAGTCGCATCAGTCTTTCCCCCCTCCCCACTCCCAGTTACGCTCAGTCTCACCACCTTCTGTCCTCTTCCTGCCTCATCTCCCCCACCCCAGGCCACAACTCCCTCACTGTCCTTACTGACGTTTTCTGTGATAGTTACAGCAGTAGCACAAACGTGCTACCAGTAAGGAAGGATCATTCAGGAAGGACCAGTAAGGATAGGAGGCCACTGGTTGTGTGGAAGGAGAATGATTTCTGGGTTAAGAGAAACCTGGAGCCGAGACTGACGTTGAGCCAGACATACTAGTGAAGATGTAGGTGGAGGAAAGGGGCTCTCTGTGTAGCCTCATTTTCTGTAACAGGGAATGTAGATGAGGCCAAAACACACACACACGCACACATGCACGCATGCACACACACGCAAACACACACATATACACACATACACGCACACATACATGCACATGCATACATATACACACAT
>NW_003852434.1:13709809-13711238 GCF_000181295.1 Otolemur garnettii
AGCCCTCCTGCTTACATGCTCTCTGCAGTGTGGAGTCAGATGGGAGACAGGTGATGGAATGCTAGAACCGGCTTCCCCTTCCACGCTGCCACGTCCTTCCTTTAGCTTTGGGCTCAGAACTAGCGTCAATATTAAGTCATGTGACCTCAGACAGCCTGCTCAAAACTCTTAATCTCAGCATCCTCATCAGATGAGTGGGATGAAAAGGAGGATTTTACAGGCTGTCTGGGAGCAGTGACAGCACAAAACCTGGGGTAGATGCCCAGGGAAGCTGGCTGTCCCTGTCCAGCTGCCCATGACTCTGGACGGTTCACATCTATCAGTTCTCCACCACATGACCACTAGTTTCGTCATCTTAAAGAGTAGAGAGAGTGTAAGATGACTCTTGCTAATAAAAATAAGAACTCCTTATGTCTGTGAGGTACTTGACAGTGTGTGGGTGTTTTTACGTCTGTTTATGAAGAGCAGCTATGGAAGAGAAATGAGTAAGTGGGTGAGGGAGAATCCCCAGGACCCTCTCATCCTCCAGTCAGCACGAGGAAAGGCCAGTCACACGCTATGCCCAGAATTTCCACTTCTATTTGCTTCAACTTTCCAGTGACTAGTTAGCTTGTTACAACATCTAAGCTTTATTCATTGCTTTCAATAAATCATTTTATCAGTACAATGTGCATCACATGTTTGCTTCATTCATTCATCATTTGAATATGTTTTTATTGAGCACCTACTATGTGCCATTCATTTATAGAGGAGGGTGGGCTGTAAGCTAGATGAATAAGGGCTGTTCTCATCACAATGGGGAGACACCAACAATAAACAAGTAAACTAAAATAATTTCAAATGGTGATCAGACCCTTTTACAAAGAGAGCTGAGGTGATAAAAACTACTCTACATCAAAAGTGTCGGGGAAATACTCTCTGAATGTGGGTGAGTGATGAGGAGACACCACATCAACAGTTAGGGGGCCATCGTTCAAGGCAAAGGAGAATGCAAGTGCTGAGCCCAAGGCAGGAATCACATCAGGGCCGTCAGACCGCCTGGGAGCCCTGAAGACTGCACAGGGGAGGACATGTAACCGTCTGTGATGAAGGCAGAGTTACAGCATGTCTGCCCACCTGTCCACGGTCACCATGGACATGTAACCATGTGTGATGAGGGCAGAGTTACAGCATGTCTGCCCACCTGTCCACAGTCACCACGGACACATAACCATGTGTGATGAAGGCAGAGTTACAGCATGTCTGCTCACCTGTCCACGGTCACCACGGACACGTAACCATGTGTGATGAAGGCAGAGTTGCAGCATGTCTGCCCACCTGTCCATGGTCACCATGGACATGTAACCGTCTGTGATGAGGGCAGAGTTACAGCATGTCTGCCCACCTGTCCATGGTCACCACGGACATGTAACCGTCTGTGATGAGGGCA
>NW_003852434.1:13712097-13729701 GCF_000181295.1 Otolemur garnettii
AATGCCGCTCCTCTTCCACACCCACTGGCAATACTTCACACCATTAGCCCCGATGGTTTTCTCTCTTCCCTCCCCCACCACTGGCCATGTCCACCTGGTGTGAGAACATGGAAACTTATTCTGGAAAATGTGACCTACGTGGGCCCCAAAGGGAGCTTTCTCATCCCTGGGTGATCATATTAAGGGATTTTTTTTCTTTATTTTATTTAGTTCTGTTCAATTTTTTTGTAATCAGAATGTTCTTATTTTTTCCAAGAAATAGTGCCTCATAGAAGTAGATAGTACAAGATCAGAAAATCACCTTTATTCTCCCTACTGGCCCTTCATTCCCAGCTGCTACACGCTGACAGAGGCATGCTTATTACCTGAGAGGGCCAAGTAGTCTTGTCGTATACAGGAATTCCCATTCTGGCCACCAGCACATATAACTACCTTGACCATGATGGTGGCTAGCCAGGACTAACTCTGTACTTCACTTTCCTTATTTTAAACCATTCTTCAGAAAACTATTTTCAGCAGCAAGATGCCACAGTGCATTTGAAATGAATCTGACGCAGTGACAAGTGTTAAGGGCATCTCTCTCATTAGGGAGTTAAATTAACTGGGTGTAGCATGGGCTAAGATAAACAGATTAGAGACGGATGTGATATCACTCATCTCTTTAGGAAAGCACTTTTCTGTCTTAGAGTTAGAGCTTCAGGCAGAGGAAACAGGAAGGCGGGAAACATGGCCAAGTTCCAGAGGACATGGTGGGTCACGGAGCGCAAATGAGTCAGCTGGCATCAGAGGGTGTGTCGCAAGGGGGTTGGGGAGAGTGAAGAAAGGAAGCCCTGATGGAGAGTTTGAACCCTCTCACTCCCACACCCCTGCACACACACCAGGCTGCTGGGGGACGTAAACAGGCTGCCGTGTCCTGAAAGAGGAACCGTGTTCCCCAAGCAACCAAGTGACTCCAGAAACTGACTTGGCTCTAGGGGAGAGGCTGACACACCACCGGCAGGGAGGTGGCAGGAGTAAGAGACTCAGGGCAATAAAGACACTGTGAGCTGCCAGCATTTAGCTTTTCTGTGGTTGGGAAGGAAGTGTGAGAAGTTGATTCTTGAAGAGAAGAAATGCAAAGAAAATTGACAGCATGGAATTGCAGCAACAGATTTAAAATCATTCAAAACCAGCCTTAATTGGTTGCAGTAAGGCAACCCCTGGGTCTCTCCATGGCCTGTGTGAGGAGTTTGGGGTTTTCAGGGCACACTTGGGAGAAGCTGCAGGGTTTCTGTGAATATCTATCCACCTCTCACCTCAGGTCTCCTCAGACACTCTGATGTTGGCCCAGGCCTTCTGTCATATCTTGTTCATCACATTTTTATTGCCAGTATTAAAAATTCTTTGAATTTATGTAATATTTCTTAGTCTAAGGAACTTAAAATTTCTTATAGGGTTTTTTTTACTCGATACTTATGCCCTTTAAATTAAATAAAAGGAAACGTTGTGTAAATCCATGTGTCACATATAATAATTAAATCTCATGTATCCACATGAAATAAGTAAATGAACGAGATTAAAAATATGGCCTGAGTTTTCCTGAAGTTAATGCTTTGTCCCTTTGACACTGCTTCTTCTGGCGCATAGCCAAGGTTCTTATAAATAATGTGAAAAGACCTTGAGTTTTTCCTCCCACACCCACAGCCTCTGGAGTAATCTATTAAACCCTGACAGGGACGATGTTCCTCCTGTAACTGGGAGTTCTTTCTGTCGGAGGGGACTGCAACAACTTCATTACAGCCTGGCCCCTCACAGCTCGTCCACACTGTGGCGGTCACCACACACTCCGCTGGTTTATACCCTCAAGAGTAATATTGGGCTAGCAGATTAGGTGGTCACGTAGCACCAGCCCCCCATCTTCGCTGCTTCTGTTCTTTCTCTATACTTTAGCTACACCAGCCATCTCTAGGCTTCAGGAGGAAGCTAAACTATTTCATGCCCCTGCCCCAAACATCCCTCCTCTTCATCTGGTTATACACAGGCACCTTTAAAGTCCGCTGAAACTACCTCTGCACACCGCTCCTTTGTCATTACACTCTGATGCACCGTATCTGTTTGTAGTCCTACATTTACAGATGCTTGTATTGCTTTAGTATCCTTCTTCTCCACAGGACTTAGAGGCAGCAGCAGAACTGATTCAACTGGCCCCCTCCCGTGGCTCACACAGGTTACTATGCACCTGTCTTTCTCACAGTGGACACCTGTGCCTGCCACAGTTCCAGGAACACAGTCGGCGCTGGATATATTTGGTTTCAATAAGTCAGAGAATGACCAAGCCCTGCAATGCCCTCATGGAATTGATTCAGTTAACCTGGCCTGCACTGAAGTCCTGTTCTGTGCAAGGCACAGACACAGATGGACAGAGCCAGCCACAGCTGCTTCGGCTGCAGCGCAAGAGAACACCGACACCTCCCAGGACACCTCCCGAATCGCAATCCACTGTTTTGTGAGAGACACAGGAGGTCCCAACGACTTAGTAAAGTTTAACTGTTCTATCTTAGTGCATATGTATCTAATAAGCCTGGGAAAAGAAGAAGCAGTGGCCAGGTGGCTCCCGCCTCTAATTCCAGCACTCTGGGAGGCCAAGGCGGGTGGATTGCCTGAGCTCAGGAGTTTCAGAGCAGCCTGAGTAAGAGTGAGACCTCCTCTTAAAAAAACTGCTGGGAGTTATGGTGGGTGCCTGCAGTCCCAGTGACTCAGAAGGCTGAGGCAAGAGGATTGCTCAAGTCCGAGATTTTGAGGTTGCTGTGAACCATGGGTTAGTGCCATGGTAGGCACGCTACCCATGGTGACACAGTGAGACTGTCTCAAAAAAAAAAAGAATCAAAATGACCACTCATGTTGGCCTACCAAATGGGCTAATTGTTATTTTCGATGGAAGTGAAAAGTGTTGGGAATTTGTCAATTATTCTAAACTTCTCAAATGCTACCCATAGTCTTTCTTGCAGATCACATAGTGAAAGAAAGAATTCTGTGTCACATAAAACTTCCAATTTCCAATTTGGGCACATTATTCTAATCTAAGCAAGAGTAATGATAATTTGAGTCTAGTTTAAAATAAACATAAAAGTACATAGAGTATTATAATTCTACAATAGTTTTAAAATAAGTACAATTGGCTCGGTGCCTGTGGCTTAAGTGGCTAAGGCGCCAGCCACATACACCTAAGGTGGCGGGTTTGAATCCAGCCCAGGCCCATCAAACAACAATGACAGCTGCAACCAAAAAATAGCCGGGTGTTGTGGCGGGCGCCTGTGGTCCCAGCTACTTGGGAGGCTGAGGCAGGAGACTTGCTTGAGCCCAGGAGTTGGAGGTTGCTGTGAGCTGTGATGCCACAGCACTCTACGCAGGGGGACAGCTTGAGGCTTTGTCTAAAAAAAAAAAAAAAAAATACAATTGCCCAACATTGAAAATGAACTGTGATTACATTAAAGTCATAGTGATACATAATAAAGTCATTAGCACTGTGACTCACACACCACTTATGCATGCCTTCAAAGTCCCAGGGGACTTTCTCATAAAAAGAATTTTTGCCTTTCACTTACTTACTTCAGCAGTCAATTAATTTCCTGTTGATCAAGATTTTAAAACGTCATCTGAGCTTGACTTTCAAATAGGTGAGGTGCAATTTCAGAGGACCCAGGCCAATATCTGGAATGTGGTACTGATCAAATGAACTTTGCACCAAAGCAAATAATGTCACACATTCCCAGCTGGTCTGGCATTTTCATTGACTCAGGTGCCTGTTTTATCTACCCAAACGCCATAAGGAGGCTTTCCACTCCTGAGAGAGCAAGCTCAGGGGAGCATGCCAAGGCATGTTTAAGTCTAGCTTTTAGCAAACCAGGTAGCCGCCAAATAAAAAGTCTTGCATATTAGGCGAACCTTAATATGTATAGTAAAGTTATCACTGAGCTTATTAAAAACTTTTGACTCACTGTATTGAGAAAATCAGGTAAGGTAATAGTTTGTCTTTGAAGGCCCTAAACCCAGAACTACAAACAAAAGCCCACGTGTCAATGGGTGTCCATCGAGGCAGAGGATGACTTAGCTCACTTCCACTCGATTTTGTAAAGGCCTATAAACAGAGAAAATCGACACTTCAACAAATGTCAATTCAGGGCATCCCCTGAAAATCACCTGTACAGATAGAAGTTCCAAATTTCAGGAAAGAAATGCCCACCTGTGGGTCTCTAAGGCTGCACAAGCAGCACAGTGTGGAAGGTAAGGTGTGGGCTTTGGAGTCCACAGAACTTGGCTCAGTTCATGCTTCCCACCATTAGTTGTCAGCCTCATCTATAAACAAACAATATTAATTTTCTCAGGCTTTAAAGGTTTAAATCAACTATCAGACAATGTATGAGAGTTACTATTAACAATAAAAAGAGAAAAATGTTAAGAAGCATTAAGCTTTCTGGGAACTTTAAAAGCACTCACAGAAGTATAAAGCAGCTATAGTAACACTCGCAACAGAGGTCAGCTCTGGACAGTTCATTCGTTTGGTGAACTTGGGTTTTGACTGAGAATCCACACTGCATTGTGCTGATCACTAGGGAATAAAAATAAACAAAGACCCCATGAAATGGAACTTAGAGTTTAGTGAACGTAAGATTTTTTAAAGTAATAAATCATAAAGACTAAATGAATTGTGACAGATATTATGAAAGAAAACCACAGAACACCGTCAGCAAGAAATTTCAAAGAGAAGGGTCCTGGATTGTACATTCAAAAATGCCGTTTTAGTGCCTTTAGTGACTGAGGTCTTACAAGTCTTACAAGGTATAATCACTTCCAGCATTGCACATCTGCTTCAGCTTAATAACAGGAGCCTAAAATATTATTCCTCAAATCCAAAAGTCACAGACAAGGCAAAAGAATAAATCTTAATGAGAAACCATTTAATACATGGATATTGATGGATAAGTTAATCTAATGAACTCAAGGCCGTTGCCACTTAGAGTCTAAGACTGATTACACTTATTAATAATTTCTCAAGGTATTTTTTTTTTAGAGACAGAGTCTCACTTTTTTTTCTTTTTTTAGAGATAGAGTCTCACTTTGTCACCCTCAGTAGAGTGCTTTGTGGCATCACAGTTCACAGCAACCTCTAGCTCTTGGGCTAAGGCAATTCTCTTGCCTCAGACTCCTGAGTAGCTGGGACTATAGGTGCTCACCACAACACCTGGCTATTTTTTTTGTTGTTGCAGTTTGGCCGGGGCTGGGTTCAAACCCGCCATCCTTGGTATATGGGGCCGACACCCTACTCACTGACCCACAGGTGACACCCCTCAATGTAACTTTTCTAATTGGTTTTTATGGCAAATCTTTTTCTACTAAAATAAGAAGAATTCTCCAAACAGATGTAATTTATAAGAAATCTGATATCTGGCATTCCTAGGGAATAATATTATGGTTAATTAAGCATGAAAAACATGAATTACATATGTATTGTTCATTTTCAGGTAGTATTGGAGTATACAAATATACTTAGCCCTTAAATAATTCTTCATAATGTTCAATACCAGTCATAATAATGAATAATAATCATCCTTGTACTGGAAATGTTCAGAAGTGCCAATTAATAGGGAATTTTGTTTAATAAACTTCTCAGTAATATAAAGTTGATGTAACTGAATTTCTTTCTTCAAATATTAATATTTAAAACACTGAAATATTGTCTTTTCAATAAAACATCCTTTGCCTTTATATCAAGTATCAGTTGATTTTTTTCATTTAATTAATTCCTTGGCAGTCAGGACATTCTCCTCCATACGATCTTCGTGCCAAGATGATTATATCCTCTCTTCAGTTTCAGTCTTTGAAAGTAGTTATGGGATCACTGTCCTGTTCTTCCTTAGAAAAGGAAAGTGATCCCTAATAGGGCTCAGCTGTTTGAATCTGCAGCTGACCCTAGTAATTAGCTCTTTTTATTGCCTCATTTCAAAAGGATAAGAAAGGATTGGATGGTATCTATTGTTTTGGAAAAACCTAAACTTAAGATTATCATTTGTAGAAACACAACAAGAAAAATTAACAAACAAAACACTAATTCTGAACTTAGTGACTTGGTTAGATGCACTGCCCCACTTAGTTTTTTTTCAAAAAATAATTATGGTTATTATTATAAGTAACTTTCCATGGAAGCTGAGCTTAAAAGTAGCACTAACGTTTTTTAATCCAGGTGAATCTGAGTGTTTGAGCAGAGTCGCTGCCATTCCCCATGAGGCAGCAGGAGAACGAAAAGATGTGCGTCACACATCCCAACCAGACAGAATTCTAAAACCCAAAGTACAATTTTAGTAGCTACAAAGAAAATTTATGTTTGCCCAAACCTTATCTGATGTACCACACACACAGCAGCCAGTGGGTAAGGATGCAACTCTGAGTCCCCCAGAGAAATCTGTGAGGTGCCTGTGTTTCTCCCACACCTTCCCAAGGGCAGTTCCACAGGAGAAGGGCCAGTGAGGCTGCTTCTCAAATCTCGTGATAGTCCCACCAAGCTCTCTGCTGAGACCCTATTTGTCCTGCAAAGGGTGCACAGAACTCATTTGGTCTTTGCTTAAAAGGGTGGTAAGTAAGCTCTGACACTAGAACAGACTAGGGGAGGGCAAGAGTCTGAACTGGCAGCAACCGTTTGAGGGTCAAACTTCTTCCATTCTATGTGAGTAAGGGAAAACTGTCCTTACTCTTCTTGGAGGGAAAACTGTCCTTACTCTTCTTGGAGGGAAAACTGTCCTTACTCTTCTTGGAGTTCTAGCTGGGAAATCATTGCATGTGCACACATAATTTTATTTTAATTGGTTTCCAGTCTGTCTCCTTAGCAGATAGATTCATTTTAAATATTGCAGGTGTAAATCACTAGTACATAATAGAAAACTCAGGTACAGTCCTTCCCATGGAGAAATCAAACACAGGTTATAGGGCAACCTGAGGCATTTGCTTCTCTGCTAGGATTTCAGGTTTCTCTTCTAAGCATTGCTAACGCATTCCTTTGGTTGTGGCTTTCAAGTCCCTTGTGTGAGGAAGCTTAAAGTAACAGGAAGTTGTTCATTTTGAGTGGACTACAGCATTCCGAGACAGGCTGATTCTTGATTACTGGTTTGCCAAGGAAAGGGAGATGTCTATGGCCTTCTGGGCTCCTGCCGGTCCCGGAGCTCTGCTGTGGCATGTCAGTGCTGATGTACGAGCTGGAGTCGTCCTGTGAGTTGAGATCTCAGTATTTCATTCACTTCCTGCCATGAGAGCTCCCTAGAAACAGGGGCTGGGAGCGCAAAGCTCACGGTTTCTGGATGGCCTTGGAAAGAGGCAGAACTGGAGGTGCTTCGAGGGCATCTCTGAAGCAAATCCAATTATTTGATAATTTATTCAAGGGAAATTAAACAGCTATATGTTAAAACATCTATTGAACACTTGTATGGAATACAAAACTAAGTGTGATATGGAAATTAACCCTAAGGAATTTGTAGTTTATGAGAGGAGTTAGGTATGTGTTATAATCACCCAGTGGGTACAAGACAGAAGGTTACAAGCAGCACTAGACAGGTATCAGTTTTGTCTTATTTTAATTATTTTCAAAATATTTCCATACTGATTGTTTAATATGATCTGATGCTTTGGAAAACATACTGAGTGCTATATGAATACAAGGGATCATTACAGTTATAAATAGCTCTCTGGTTCCAGGACACCCAACGTCAGAGCCACCACTTCTGAAGGCTCCTTCTTTGCAGAGGCCCACGGAGTCTAAGCAGAAGGTGTAGGAAACCTATAAGGCTGCCACCTTGCCTCGCTGCACATCAGAATCATCTGGGAAGCTTTGGAGCCTCCTCACATTCCGGCCACACTCCAGACCTCTAAGTCTGAACCTCTGGGGATGGGATCCAAGGATTCCCGCCTTCTCTGGTTCACTAACTGATTCCACCAGTTCACAACCTGTCTGCATTTACACACCATGAGTAGCCCCCAACACCAAGTTTCATCCCAGCAGATTCTGATTGGTTTGCCTGGAGTAGGGCTTGGGCATGGAGATTTTAAAAAATATCTAAACTCAGTAGCAATGTGCAGCCAGGACCAATATGTACAAGGGTTAGGGATAAGAAAAAATTTAATTACAAGGAATGCTATGCAACAGCAGTCATTCGTTTTTGTTACTGGGTATTGTTTGCTGCTCATCTTGTATTTGCTAAGTAATATCCAGTTTCAGAGACTACTCTGTTTAACTGATATTTCCCAGTTGTAGGTGGTTCTAAAGATAAGGGTTTCTATCCCTAAACCTATGAGAGGTTGGGCCTGGGACGGAAATAAGACTTTCCTGGAAGTCTTGGCCTCCTGTGGGCTCTCGTGGTCACTCTTAGCATTTTGTCTTCAGAGGAGAAAGCCCAGGCATGAATAGCGTGCTAGTGTGTGTGACTGTTTCAAAACAGTGTTACCCCCATGCAAACCACGGTCTGGGAAAAAAATTCATTTACCCCATGCACCTCTTACATAGATAAAACAAAACATTGTGTTAGTTCAACTATCCTTTGTTTGTAAATATTTCTATTGTGTAATCCATGACACAGCTGGGAAATTTCTTACAGTATCAGTTTCTCAGGACGATTGATATAAATGGGGCCCTCTGATGATTTACATCAACTGTTTATAAAATACAGTATTGCAAAATCAAGACTTTATTCAAAAATTCAGACACATCCCATCAAAGGCAAAATTATCAACTTTAATTTCAGACATACGCATAATATTACACCAGCTTCACAACTTGAGAGAGTTTGCGTGGTTCCTGCCCAGGTAGGACAATCTCATAGACAGAGAAGTGCACAGAGGGTTAGAGAAAAAGTGGAATGATTACAGGAAGACTGTGACGCTGGATGATGTCAGGGGAGCTCTGACTCATCTCCATGCTGGACGTTTAATTCATTTGATTTAGATCACTTATCCCTTCAAATAATTTCACATTTCCGTTCAAACAAATCACATGGATGGTATACCCTAGGGCAGTTTATTTTGTTAGACTTTTTTAAATCCCAGCTCCACCTAGACAAAGTCTGGCAAGTTATCAGGGACTCGTGGCTGTGAAGATCTTCATGGGGAATGCGTTTTTCCTGAGAAATGGACTCCAGAGCCACCCTCTGGTCCCTCTCTGACCTGTGGTAGCCTCAGAGACCACCTGCATTAGTACCTAACGGAGACACATTCCAAATCCACCTGAGGAATGTGAAGGGTCAGCTGGCCATCCCACCTGGGCAGCTGCGGCCTCCCCTGACGACAGCCCTTCCTTCAGCAGAAGGGCAGGTGACGTACATTTACTGAATATCCCTGGGGTATGTTATCCCGTGTAACTCTCATATAACCCTAGAAGTTAGGGGGTGTAATTATATTAACTTTAAGGAGTAAAAAGGGAAATTTATTAGAAATGCTTAATATTTATGATTTTTAAATTTTTCTTGACTTAATTTTCATAGACATAAATACGTAATTTGAAAAAAGTCCTATCTACATTTCAGACTATTCATCTGTATTCTGACAACTCATACCAATTAAATTACTTGGAAGCATAGTGAATTGAAGTCTTTTTTTTTTTTTTAAACTTCTTTCTTTAGGAAAAAAAGTCTGAAAGACTAGATACTTAAATCCCAATTTAAAATGCAATGTGAAACCTGCCTGGATAAAGAGACCAGAGAACACTGCGTATGTTCTACGGTTTGAAACTTCAGACAGCTAACTTGCCCAGGATGCCCCTCTCTTTCCTCTTCTCTTTAAATAAATATTTTTTCCCCCGCCAGCTCTTGGCACAAATTAGGACCTTACAAACACTTTAATCTTCATCTGGAACATGTCTGGG
This sequence comes from Otolemur garnettii, assembly GCF_000181295.1. NCBI lineage: Eukaryota > Metazoa > Chordata > Mammalia > Primates > Galagidae > Otolemur > Otolemur garnettii. The sequence goes on from NW_003852434.1 coordinate 13,721,978, forward strand.
AGACACCGAGGAGAATATAGAAATTTCAGTCCCGGAGTGTGGCCTTGGCACAGCAGCTCCGGTCAAGGCTGTGGGGCAAGGGAGGACACGGTCCCCTATGTACTGGTGCTCATCTGAGGACAGTCCAAAGTCTCTAATGTGGCCTGAGACTCCTGCCTCACGTGGTTCCCTCTAAACCTCTGACTTCCCCGTGATCTCCTTCCTAACTAATCGCTTCTGGGGCTTCAAGTGTGACTATTTCCTTCCCCCTTAGAATCTTTCTCAAATCCCTGATGGGAAACTCCTCTCATCATTCCTTCCACTTAACTAAGTTTGAACTTACTTTCCAGGACACCTCCCTGACTCCCACAGAGCCGGCTGAGTCCCTCTGCTGCCGCCACACCCCGGGTTTCTCTTTCGCAGCCGGTAATGGCTTTATGATGTCTTACTTAATAGCCGTCACTCCTAGCGATGATGAGGATGATGGTAACTAACAATTAATTATTTAATGTCAGCAAGGATTTCCTGAGGGAGCCACTGCCATTATTCCCATTTCCAGATGGGGTAAGCTAGATGTTTAATAGCTCCCGCAGGGAGACAGCAAGGGCCCAAGTCTGCAGGTAAACCCGGCGCGTTGACTGCACAGGTGCACCCTCCATCCTCTGGTCCCCACCTGATTACACCTGCCTGCCGGTTTTCAATCTACCCCCTGCACCTCACACAACACCAGGCAAATCCTCAAACTCACACATGTCTGTAGAATGTAGAAATAAATGATCTGAGAAAGAAAGAATAAAGTAAAATGAAACAGACCGTACCAGCAGTGGAAGGGAAGGCCATGGTATCCGCACCCAATGTGAACTACACCCACGGAGCACCAGGAAGAGCCAGACAGGGCCGCCCCAGGACCGCAGCGGAACCTGGAAAAAGGAAACCACTTCCCAGCGAGTGAGCTTGGGGACGAGGGTGCCCCAGGGTCACAGAAGTACCCAAAGTTCTCCTCTCCAGCGAACAAAACGCTGTTGCTTCTTTACCAGTGACAGCCCAGCTCCCTGCTCCTTCCTCCGGACTGTTTCAAAAAAATCTTCAAGATGGGAACTACTGGATTGCTTGTCCTTTCTGACAGCACCCAAACCAGAACAAAGCCTGACTTCCCAAACTCCCCCCAAATCATCCACCAAAGGCCTACGGTCCTTGGACAGCATGCTGTGGTATGCGGTGCTCCCCTGCTCTGTGCGCCGCCCCCCTCCCCCTGCAGAGCAGGGCACCCCCTGTGGAGAGCAGCCCTCTCTGTGGAGCTCAAATCCCCCTGCGGAGCACAGCCCCCTGTGTGCGGCACTCCCTGAGGAGTGCGCCCGCTCTCTGAGAGCAGCCCTTTCTATGGAGCAGGAAGCACAACACCTCCTGCTGAGCACGACACCTCCTGCAGAGCACGGCCCTCTCTGTGGAGTGCAAACCCCCCTGAGGAGCACAGCCCCCTCTGCGAAGCATGGAGAACATCACCCCTGCGGAGCATGGCCCTCTCTGTGGAGTGCAAACCCCCCCTAAGAAGCACAGCCCCCTCTGCGAAGCATGGACAACATCACCCCTGTGGAGCATGGCTCCCTCCGCGGAGCATGGCAGTCCCTTCGGAGTGCGGTCCCCTCTGCGGAGCACACCACCCATGTGGAGCACAGCCCAGGTCTATGGAGTGAGGTCCCTCTGCCGGGCGGCAGAGCCAATGAACGTGCTCGGTGTAATGCGTGCATGTCGGGTGGGCCTTCCCTGCCAGGCATCCGCAGAACAAAGGAGCGCTTGTTTAACAAAGTGTGGTGAAGGCACTTTAACCGCGGGTCATCAGGACTCTGTTCAGCACTAGGCTGCTAATATTCCTGTTAATCCCTCCTACTGGCCAGTTTTATTGACAGTGTGCTGTACAAGCCCTCGATGCCCTCGGTAGGTTCTTGGAAACCCAGACCTTGAGAGAAATAGTAACGAAACCAACTTTACCACCGGGTGATGGTACAAGTGAGATTAAGTCTTTACAGCATGCTTCTGGTCACAGAATTGTCACCAAACTTCTGAACAAAGATGCAAAGCACGTTTCCTGTTAAACATGAAGTAAGTGTGAGCTGAACGCACACCGAAGAAGATTAATACGCACAGTGAGCTCATTACTTACCCCATTTTCGGTGAACCAGTGAGTGAACAGCTGCAGTGGTGGCAGGCACATCAAGGATCCCCGTGATCCGTGTTTGTGAAGGGAGGTGGGAAGGCGCATCTCCACGCAGCACACGGCTCCGAGCCAGAGGATGTGGCGGGCTGGGCGCTGGTGCCACGCTGGTTAGTGCCTGCGATTACACGGTCACCATCTACTTTACACATCTGTATTCACTCATCTATTATCCATTGCAGGAATTCTGGTTCCGAGCCCTAGGTGGCCACAGCTTCTTTTCACAGGTCAGGGTGCAGGCAAGGCCCACACCGGGCCACCCATCAGAGGGCACACTCACAACCAGCCAAACCTGCACTCACTGACACATGGCCACCTGCACTCACATACGACAACACCTGCACTCACTCACACATGGCCACCTACACTCACTCACACAGCCACACCTGCACTCACACTGGGATGCACACACCTGCACTCACACACGACCACACTGCACTCACACACGACCACACTGCACTTACACACAGTCACACCTGCACTCACACACAGTCACACCTGCACTCTCACATGGCCACACCTGCACTCACACCTGCACTCACACACAGCCACACCTGCACTCACACACAGTCACACCTGCACTCACACACAGTTCACACCTGTACTCACACACAGCTGCACCTACACTCACAGTCACACCTGCACTCACACACAGTCATAACTGCACTCACAGTCACACCTGCACTCACACACGGCCACACCTGTACTCACACACAGTCACAGCTGCACTCACACACAGCCACACCTGCACTCAAACTAGGACACTTGCACTCACCCACGGCCACACCTGCACTCACACACAGTCACACCTGTACTCACACACAGCCACACCTGCACTCACACGTGGCCACACCTGCGCTGACTCACACAGCCACATCTGCATTCACTCACACACGGCCACACCTGCACTCACTCACACGGGGCCACACCTCCACTCACTCACACATGGCCACACCTGCACTCACACAGCCACACCTGTACTCATTCACACACAGTCACACCTGCACTCACTCACACACAGCCACACCTGCACTCACTCACACACAGCCACACCTGCATTCACTCACACTGGGATGCAAAAACCTGCACAAACCTGCACTCACTCACGCACAGTCACACCTGCACTCACTCACACACGGCCACACCTGCACTCACTCACGCTGGCATGCACACACCTGCACTCACTCACACACAGTCACAGCTGCACTCACTCACACACAGCCAGACCTGCACTCACTCACACATGGCCACACTGCACTCACACAGCCACACCTGTACTCACTCACACACAGTCACAGCTGCACTCACTCACACACGGCCACACCTACACTCACTCACACTGGGATGCACACACCTGTGGGATGTGGGAGGAAACAAGAATGCCCAGAAAAAAGCCACAGCAGACATGACGCACCTACTCTGTGCAGACAGTGGCCTCCACCAGGAATCAAGTGTTATTCTTTTCTTTTTTTTTTTAGTGTTTAGTTTGTGGTTTGTTTGTTTTACAACATTTTTTTTTTAATTCAGAATATGAGGGGATGCATATATTTTGTTTCCTTTGTTTTTGTACAGAGTAAATCAAAGTTACAGGAGTGCCCTTCTTTAGATAGTGAGCACTGTACCCAATAGATGTGAATCTACCCACCTCTTGCTCCCCCTTCCAGCTCAATTTTCATTGAGTTTACTTACATATGTGCACTTGAATGTTGATAAATTAGTTTCGATGTGGTATTGAGTACATCTGATTGTTTTTCTGTTCTTGTGATGTTTCACTTAGAAGAGTGGTTTCTAGTCCCTCCAGGGAGTCCATAAAGATACCAGATGGCCATTTTTATGCTGCTTTATTGTGGTTTTGATTTGCATTTCCCTGATTAGAGATATTGAGCACTTGGATGGGGGGAATCGAAGGAATCATTTTTATGGCTGGGTAGTACCCAACAGTATTCACATACCGCATTTTATTCCTCACTCCTGTACTGCTGGGCACTTGGGTTGTCCCCGTATCTTTGTAGCTGTGAATTGTGTGGCTATGAACGTTTGAGAGCAGGTGTCCTTTTTATAAAATGACCTTTTTATTTTGGGTACATACACAGCACTGGGATTGCTGGATCAAATGGTGGTTCATTTTCAGTCCTTTGAGGTGACTCTACACAATTTTCCAGAGAGGTTGCACCAGTGTACAGTCCCACCAACAGTGGGTAAGAGTTTCTTTCTCTCCACATCCCTGACAGCATCTCTTGTCTTTGGGCTTTTTAATAGAAGCCATTCTCACTGGAGTTAGGTGATATCTCATTGTGGTTTTGATTTGCATCTCCCTGGTGATTAGAGATATTGAAAACTTGGATGGAAGGAATCGAATTTTTTAAATCAACTTTATAACCAAACAGCCGCACCATTAGAGGCCCTGGCACACTGTGTGAACTCACTCCTGACCAGTTCAGTGAGATATTAATGTAGTTTGCCCTGTGAATTTTTCTCCCATTTAACCAATATATCTTTGAACTGACTTTAGAAAACAAGGAATAAAACAAAGAATTAGTCACTGCTTATACTGTTACTCTTTGGGAAAGCACATTAGTTGCTACCAGGAGAAAAGGAACACAGATGTCAGAGAATGACATGGCAATCTCACTTTATAAACACCACTGAAGTGGTTACAACACTCCCTTAACCTTGGGAAAACTGGCAAAAGGCAAAGGCTATATGTCGATGTCTCTTGTATCTCTGTGTAACATCCCCTTCTCTGGGCACTGCCAGTCCTCTGGAGCGTGAAGCCTTTTTCTGTCCCTCAAGTCCCACGGTTTACATGATAGTGTCTTAGTCAGATTTATTATCTTCAGTAACTTTCCAGGGCTGCAGTTCCTTCACTTTCTGCTCATGAAAATCCCTCTCCTGGAGGGGCACCTCTTCCCTTTAATATGATAGAGGAACGCATGCTAATGTAGTGAAAGGTGCTAATGGACTAATAAGTTATCCTTTATGACATGGTCTTTTTAAGAGGAATTTTTAACCCAAAGGACTGATGTAGATATTAGGAAGAACATTTGTGGTTTAGTGATGGAAGACTTTTCAGCACATGTGAGTTACAACATGTAAATAGAATCTGCTAACTCTACAAATAGAGATACCTATATAATTATTTTTTATTATTAAAGCATCATTACTTGGGCACTTTAACTTGTAAACTTATATATGCTTTATAGATCCAAAAGAGAGGTACCAAGCAAAAGCTCACCAACTGTGCCTGCCACCTGGCATTGGGGATTGGGAGTGGACACTTCTTTCTTTAGGCAAAGTATTTTATTGGTTGTTTTCCTTAGTTTTGAGGTGTTCTAGGAACACGGATCATTGCACAGTAAGAGTGACTCATTCACTAGGCAGAGAGTGCCCTTTCTGTGTTACCCACAGCACTTAAAGGAAAAAAGTCATACACAAAAATAGAAGAACTTCAGGCTATCAATAGAGAATAAGTTTCAGGTTGAATGCCTGTTAGTTAGTATTAACACAAGAAAAGAAAATAACTTTGTTAAGGAACTTAAAGATTAAAAAAAAAAGGTTAAAATTATGGCTGATGAAACTATTTTAACAAGTCACAGATGATGCCAGGTCCTGGGACGGTTGGGGTCTGAGCCACAGGCAAGGTAGGAGTGAAGTGAGACAAGACCACTGCTGCCCTGGGCACCCACGTTAGGCCAACAGAGAAGATGAGAGAGACTGATACTGGTTTGCTTTAGAAAAAGATGCTTTGTGGAATAGATTAGCATGGAAGAGACAAATATGCCAGATTTTTAATGATTTGAAACAACTCACACTCCAATTTAGTAAAAATACTGGGCCGAGTGTGGTGGTTCACACTTGCAATCCTAGCACTGTGGGAGGCTGACGTGGCAGGATCACTTGAGTCCAGGAGCCTGAGGTCACAGTGAGCTAGGCTGACGCCACTGCACTCTCACTCAGGTGACAAAAAAAAAAATACTTTTAGGCTGACTTTGACTTGAGACAAAAGGACTTTGGAACATTCTTTAAACTGGTCATAAATAAAACAGTTTCTGGATCATTCTTTAGCTATTGATGTAAATATTTTTACCACCTTTTACAACTGGTAACATTGATGTGGCCATCCCAATATGTAAAGCTGGTAACATTGATGTGGCCGTCCCAATTTGTAAAGCTGGTAACATTGATGTGGCCGTCCCCATTTGTAAAGGCAGGACTGTAAATACAGATGAGCTGCTGTCTGTTAGTATTATAGTCATTGCTGTAGCCTCCAATCTTCCACAAAAATTGAAAACCATAGTATCATTCCACATTGAGTCTTACCTTTAAATTATATTGTGTGTTTGACTATAGTAATATTTGCCTAAAGCCAACACAAATCTGTAGCCAAAATTAGAAAATAAATTCAATGCCCAGAAACAGAGTACAAGAAACTAAATCACACAATGAAATACTATGTAGTTGCTAAAATGATAAGAAACAGTCTTATGTTAACCATAAAAGAAAATATAAAATTATGTACTCAAAATCTATGCATAGAAAATAATACCAGAACCGTGGATAACCATTATCTTTAGGCATTGGGGCCATTGAGGTATTTGTTCCTTTCGTTTATACCTTGCAAAGTTTATATTGACTTTTAAGGTAGAAACAAGTGATTTTACATGTGAGCATGAGGGCATTGTAATGTGTGGTTCTTCTCATCAGGAAGGCTGAAGAGGAAAGTCAGGTCATGCTATTTGGCCATAATAAGTGTTTATTTAATATTCTTAATTTTGATTTTTAAATATCAACATTAGAGTTCATTTGGAAAATGGTGTTGAAAAGTTCTCGCGAGTTCACAGAGAAACATTTACCAAAACCCCAGATTTTTCTACTAATTGCTAAAGATTTTGTGTTGTTCTTCTTAGAGTAGCAAAGTCAACAGGGAATCTCTATGGCACAGAAATCCAAACTTTTCAAGATGGTTGTTCAACTTCAGACGGAAGAGAAGAAATAGTTTATTCCTTTTCACTCTAATTTTCATGTGAGTTCCTTTTTGTAAATTTTCTTATTGTGAAATAATATATGCTTACTGTAGATATTTGTAAAATAGATAAATGACTTTTTGCAAAATTCGCACTCCTACAATCCAGATATAATCAGTGTTAACCTTATTTTTGTTTATTTCCCTCCTCTTTCTCTAAAGTAGGACGACACTGAGTAGTTCTGGCAGCAAAATGGAGGTAGGCCGCTCAGATCTCCCTTCAGGAAAGAACACACCAGCCGCTGCCGCGCTGGGTGAGCCCACAGCCCTCAGCTACAGCCCCTTTGAGGTCGGCCCGGTGTCTGCAGAGCCACTTCATGCGCCGTGCTCCCTGCGTCCCCACCTGCAGCACTGGCCGGCTGAGGCCAGGCACAGCCCGCAGCCCTCGGCGACAGCCCCTTTGAGGTCGGCCCGGTGTCTGCAGAGCCACTTGATGCGCCGTGCTCCCTGTGTCCCCACCTGCAGCACCGGCCGGCTGAGGCCAGGCACAGCCCCGTGCAGCCCTCTTCT
>NW_003852434.1:13730033-13750968 GCF_000181295.1 Otolemur garnettii
TAGATAATATTATGATGGGCATAAGGGTTGAGGTTCTTTACATACATTTCAGAATATTTCTTCAGAATGACTCCTCCAAGTATAATTAGCAGCTTAAGCTTCTTGCTACATTTTGGGAAATGGATTTCAGAAAAGACAGTATCAACTTATGTACAAACTAGCTACTTATTTCCCAATTTGAACTGTCACATGGTGCCTGAGTGGGTGGCCTTAAAAATAGCATTTTGGTGAGTATCTTTCTAGGTAAATCTTTGTTCATAGTTGCGACTTCCAGTCCTTCTGGACCTAGTTCGTGTGGGGTTCCTTAGGGCCTGCAGAGAGCCTGCTGCCTCCTCCACGCTCCCGAACTGCAGCCTCGGGAATAGAAGCAGCGACCCCTCTGCGCTGCTCTGGGTCTTCCCTGCTCCCACGGGATGGCAGTGAGCCGCAGAAAAGGACAGACGTGCTCTGCTGTGTCTGCCACTGCACTAGTGCTCAGGACCCCCAATGTCCCACTGAGAGGAGACACTTCAGGCTGGCTTCCCGTGATGCCACCTTCCACCTTGCCTGGAAGATGCTGGCAATAGTGAAGAAAGATGCTGCTTCCTGGGCAGTCAGTATCTGCCGGATGCCGTTCTTGGCAGTTAGCACGTATTGATTCAGTGAATCCTAGGAGCACCTCACAAGGCAGAATTGCTATAGGGACAAAGATAGCAGAGGCTGGGAGAGGGTAAGTTAACCGGCCAAGTGCCGGAGCCTGGACCGCGGGCAGTGTGGATAGGAAGGATCATTCTCTTGGTGACTCTGCTGTGAAAGGCCCCCTTCGTTTAGCTAATAGTGATAGGGTAAGGATTCCTAAGTTTGTAGTGATAAATGAATAAGCCTTCAGGAAAAGCTCTTACAGTAGAATGCCAAATAACAAGTATAAAAGAAATTATGAAGAAAAAAACCATTAATCAGTTGATACCAAGACTAGGGGGTGAAACAGTGTATTTAAACAGGCCCAAATATATCCCCACAGATTCATTTTAAAAGAGAAAAATTGTAACTTTACAGTAAAGAAACCTGGTGTGTCATCTCAACTGAGTGGTCCAAGTTAATATCACAGACATTGGGATCAATCGACATCTAGGTGGGACGTGATTTTACTTCCAGCCTATTCCTTCCAAAAATACACAATCTAAGTTTAATTATGAGCCACCTCAGAGAAACTCAAAATATGGGACACTTTAGAAACATATCTATACTATAATCTTCACACATGTCAAGGTTAAGAAATATAAAGAAAAGCTGAGAGACGGTGGTTTCAGGTTAAACGGAATTAAAGAGACTTGAAAACTCCATGGAATCTGTGACCCTGAACTGAATTCTAAGGGAGAAAAAAGAAGTAGCGATAAAGGGCAGTATTAGGACAACTGGTAAAATTTGAATATGGAACAAATTTTAGGTAGAAGTATTCAGCCGATGTTAAATTTCCTTATTTTGATTATTTGACTGTGGTTATGTAGAAACTGAAGTGATCGGAGGCAAAGCTATGCAGTAGCTGGACATTTTCTCAAATTACTCAGAAAGAGACCGAGTGTTGAACAAGTGGAGTGAAAACTCTCAGCGTAATCCTTCCTTGAGCCGCATGATGAAGACTCCTGTTGGCATTACTACAGACTTTTTATTTTAGCATCTGGAATTCAAAAAGCAATAGCTGAGAGTTGTAGCAAAAGCAAAAATTAACATATTCTTAGATTTGGTCTAGTAATTTCACTTTAGGGGATTTAGTCAAAAGATAACTGGAAAAAACTTACACATCCAATAACATAGTATTAAGATTATGCGGTCATTAAAATGCTACAAAATAATAGTTACGGCATGTGAAGTGATTAAAAACAAGACTCACAATGGTATACATAAAATGACTCCATTTACATACATACTGGTGCATGTAAACACACCCACAATCATACTTACAGAAGATTGCAAATCCATAAATCAAAATGTTTATAGTGATGGTTAAAAGGGTCCCATTTTAGCTTATTTTTACTTGGCACTTCTTTGAAAATTCACTACAAGTATATTATTTTATAATTATTTTTTAAATATTTAACTGTTATTGTTTTATTCCAACAGAAATTTTCTTTTTTTTTTTATTAAGTCAAATACACATAGATCATGAATACATTTATGCATATGTGGGGTACGAAGTGTTGTTTTTTTTTTTATAAAATCTGACCTGGTTACATCAAACCAATCAACATAGCTTTCACCTCATTTACTTGATTATTGTGTTAAGACATTTATGTCCTACACTTGACAGATTTGACTTGTACCCTTGCCATATGCTCTACAGGTGTGGTCCTGCCTTTTACCCTTAATTAAAATGAATAATCATAAAAAAGTTTTCAAGAGTGTAGAGTATTTCTTAGACAACAAAGGCACTATAAATCTTAACGAGACTGAGCTTTTGATATATATGAGCGCACACACATACACACACGTACACACTGTGCTGCACTCTCACAACTTTCCAATGATACAATATCCTGATGCCAAAGTTAATGAATGACCTTAAGACTTAACCCCTAAACTCGTTCTTTTGTGGGAATATAAAATATACATCAATGAAATCCTTTTTTCCATTGTTGTAAACTGATCTATGGCTAAATTACAAAGGGGCATGGCCTGAGAGATTTGTTTCCTGCAAAAGTATCTCAAGCCTGAGCCTGAACCCAAGTGCTATATGCTCTAACCAGAGAGCTGACCAGCATCTGTGGAAAAGGCACAGTCCTTTGTATTTATGCTAAATCTGAATTGTCTCCATGTCAGGGACTATGGACGTAATTCAATTATTTCTCCTGTTACACGTATTTAATTTCCCAAGTAAGTTTCTTACCTGTATTTTAAGACCTAAATTATGCATAGTGTAATTTCCTAGATCCAGAAACTTTGTTTGTTACAATCTTGGTTTTGAGCTGTTTTCACAGCCTATATTGGTCCCAATGAGAAATGATGAATTAACCATTTCCTATTAGTAATACAGGTTGAAGTCTCTTTACTGAGCACCACCGAATGTCAGCGGGCCGGGAACCAAGCACACGTTCAGCCTATGAACTGGTGGGGATTGGTCCCAACTTAAGGAAACTACAGTGGAGGTTGTAGGACCACTGGAGATTCTTTGAAAATGCAAATTAAAAAGGCAAACACGATGCGGTAATGTAATACTTTATTATGAGGTTTTTCCAGTGTCATATCAAGGAGAGAACATGTTTACCTCTGAGAAGTCAACTAATATTTATATCCCTTAACCTACAACCAAGTTACAGGACACTATAGCAGCAGGTCCAGGAGGCAGAAGAGTGTGTTCACCAGCCCCGCCCAGTGTCAAGAGGCCCCACCCACCGATAAGGAAGGCATTGCATTCCCACAGCCGGATTCTCTCACTGTAATCAGATTGCAGCTAAGGCAAGTGTGTGACTCAGCCTGTTCCTTCTCCTGAAACTCGGGGTGAGAGCCAACTCTCAGCCGTCCGTGGCCGCTGTGCCAGAGGCGACAGGAAGAGGTGAAATCCACTGGGTCGTCCCAACTTCCACTAACTCATAATCTGAACCTCTGTCCTGATGTCAACTTTCGTGTAGATTTTAACAAGTGCAAAAAGGGAAAGAGAAAAGCAGGAGGTGTGGTACGTCTAAAAACTCTGCCCCTGAACGGTTGAGGGCTTGTCCTTTCTGTTCTGTTACAGCCAAGATTCTAAGTAAGGACTTGCTACCAACAGCCAACTGTGATCTGGCACAGTCTACCCTGCACCTTCACCTATTAAAAACACTCTCCCCACCTTTACGACATTCCCAAGTCCAAACGGTGGCCTGTGCTCTTTTTCTCAGTGTGCTTTTCTGGGTTTCTTTTATGGGAACTGACCTGCACGATCTTGGGTATTTTTCCCCCTCCCAGGTTTTGTGCCACTATGTTACAACCATCAGCAAGTTGTGTTGGTTTGAATTATGTTCTAGCTATACCCTAGATTCAATCTCTCCTGTTTACCTCCACTACTACCACCTGTGTCCTGGCCACCTTATAATTCTGGGGGTTATTAAAATACCCCCCCACCTTATCTCCTGGGTTTCAATCTAGACTTTCTTTAGTGCATTTTCTGCAAAGCAAACAGACTGGTCTTTTTGAATTATTACACCACCCTGTCTCCAGCCCTCTGATAGCTTCTTATTGCGTTTTTAATGAAAGGCAAATACTTTACCAATACTTACAATCCCTAAAGTCTCTCCCCTTGGCTGCCTCTCGGACTTTTCTCACCACCGCCCTGAGCCTGCCTTGGGCCACACTGATCGACTGTCTTTGGGGTCCTGACACTCCTGCTCCGGGCCAAGAATCCTTTGGCTCCACGAGTCTGCATGGCCATGTTCGTCTCATCTCTGTGTGTGTCCTTGGGTTTGGCCTCCGTAGAGATACCTCCCTGACCATCCTTGCTAAAGCAGCTTGGAATCACAGCATATTGCATATTACCACCTTATTTTGTACCTGACCATAAACCTTGGTCATGTTACCTTGTGCCTCAATCACCTCATCTGAAAAATGCATCTTGTAGATACAGTTCCACACTTCACTGAGTTGTGATAGGGATTTAAAAACTATTTTATCTGAGAAGTTTAACAACAGACAATAAGCCCTATATGCCCGTTTGCCACTTGTATTTTTACTAATAGTTATTTTCTTTCTTTTCTCACTAGACTGTGAATTCTAGGCTTAACCTTTCCTGTTCATCACTTATTCTCAAGATGTAGAATAATGAGACGTGTCATAAACTCTCAGCAGTGTAGCTATGAAGGAATGAATGAAGAAATGGCTTCTCTACCCATTTGTTTTGTCTCCAAAGGCTTCTTAAAATTTTACCAGTTCCTAAGAAATTCATTTTACCAGTTTTCTCAGACTAAATTGTTGGTTCCCTGAAGTGTGTCTCTGGCTCCCACTGTAGAGTCTGTGATGGGGGTCACCCGGCCCCTGCTTTGGTCCAGACCATGCACCCACCCTCCAGGTTAGGGAGGCACCTCTAAGGGGGTGAAAACATGTCTCACAACATGTGAGCTCTGCGACTGGACTTGCTCTGTGATCCTGAGCAAGGGACAATCTTTTTGGAGACTATATTCTTCTGCAGGTAATAATCAAGAATCTGTACCTTCCATCTCAGAGTGTGCCTCGAAAGAAAGACTTACTAGACGTGAAAGCGTTTTGTAAATTGTAAAATAATATATAACTTCCAGATGTTTCCAAATACCTTAGATATCCTATTTCCACACATATCAGGGTTATTATCTCAGATTCAATGTATTTAAACTAGATTCATTCGCTTCTTTCCCAAATTTAATTCTTTCCAACTTTTCTTTCCCTCATGTTTCATACCCAGTTAATAAATATTTGATTGTCCCTCTCTGATGTGTCTAAATTTCGTTCTTACTCTCTGTTCTTCCAGGGACAGCCCCACCCCACACGCTCTTCAGTTCATACCCACGTCATCGCTGTTGGTGGAGGGGGTCTGTCTCCTTCCAGTCTCTTTCTCTCAGTCTCCTCAAAGAATCTCATTTCCGTCCTTCCAAAAATTCCTGGCGACCACTATCCTGACTGAGCTGTCTCAGGAATATACGACCAAACACCCGTTCTCACTAACAAGTGGGTGCTCAACAACTGGTACACAAAAAAGGTCACTGGAGACCAAGAATTAGGGAGTGTGGGAGAGGAGGTCCAGGGTGCAAATTTACCTGTTGTGTACAGTGAACATTATTCTCAGGGAAGGCACCCCCAAAGCCCTGACTGAGGCATTAACAAGGTATCTGTGTAATAAAAATGTTTGTACTCTCTTCCTATTTTGAAATAAAAAGAAAAAAACTGTCCATAAAATCGATTGTATTAAATTTTTATCACTGCTGTAAGAAAATACTATGATTTTGCGAACTGAAACCACAGAATGTATTACCTTAAAATTTCCATAGATCAGTAGTCCAGCAGAGGCCTCCCGGGGCTGAAATCAAGGTGCTGGCCCTTGGTAACGTGCAGGTCCTGGCAGGGCTACATTCTCTTCTAGAGGCTGCAGGGAGAATCTAATCCCCAGCCTTCTCCAACTTCCAAAGGCCTCCTGTTATTTCTGGGATTGCAGCCCCCTTTTTCCTCAGCAACTGTGTGACCACATCTCTCTGACCATAGCTGGGGTTACTCCCACCTTAAGAACTCCGGTGATTAGATGGAGCCCGCCTGGCTATTCTGGGATCAAGTCCCCACGTCAAGGCCTGTAATCTTAATCACACCTGTAATGTTCCTTTCACCATCTGATGTGACATCTTCACAGGTTCCAGGGATTTGCACATGAGTATTTCAGAATCTGTGACCTTGTTCTGCCTACCACATTAATTGATGGTGTTGATTTCTTGATAAAGAACTTTTAAAAATTCTCTATCGCATCTAAGTGTAAAGTTTACCTTCTCAATGTGATGATGCTCAAACTGAATTCTTTTTCTTTTTGGCTGGGACCAGGTTTGAACACGCCACCTCCAGTATGTGGAGCTGACACCCTACTCCTTGAGCCATAGGCGCAGCCCTCAAACTGAACTCTTAACTGTTACTAAATATAGATCCTCTGCTACTGCCCGGAAGGTCTCCTTGTCACACGTTAAACATGCTATGATTTCATCAGTGTCTTTCTCTTTCTTTGCTATTGCCTTTTTTATTCATACCTTGGCACAACTTTATGTAATTTAATTTACAATGCCTAATTCAGTGCTGTTTGGTTACTATAGCATAGTAGTATCAGTCCAAATCTGGTAATGTGATGCCTCCAGATTTGTTCTTTTTGCTTGAGATAACTTGGGCTATTGATCCATTTTTGGTTTTGAACTAAGTGTAAAATTACTTTTTCTAAATCTGTGAAATACAACATTGGTATTTTGATGTGGATTGCATTGAATCTGTAAATCATTTTGAGCAGTGTGGACGTTTTAACAACACTGATTCTATCTTTCGATGAATGTGAGACATTTTTCCATTTGTTTGTGTCATCTGTGATTTCTTTCCTCAATGTCTCATAGTTCCTCTAGTTGAGATCCTTCACCTCCTTGGTGAATATATTCCTAGGTGTTTTATTTTCTTTGCAGCTGCTGTAAAAGGTATTACATCTTTTATTTGACTCTCAGCTTGGTATATAGAAATGATACTAATTTGTGTACATTGATTTTATGACTGTGGCTTTGCTGAATTTGTTTATCAATTCTAAAAGTCTTTTGAGTCTCTTGAGAGACTCCTTGGTCTCCATTTATTTCAGCCTGTGATGGATTCCCTCACAATACCAGCATCATTACATGAGCCTGCACTTTGCTGACTTTCTTAATAGGTAGATCACATTACAAGCTCATTAGAAATCTGTGCAAGCCTTTTTCTAAATGTTTCTCTGAAATTCAGATAAACTGAGCAAAGTATCTGGGTGTGGCTTTGTAGGATGCAGAGTCACTATTAGCTGGTGACAAGAGAGCACTTAAAACAAATTCATGTTTTATATCTCCTTCCTAACAAATCCCTGTTAGAAAGGAACAGCACTTAGGTTTTATACTGTTTTATGACCATTTGGGGAAAAATAAGTTCTAAAATGGATCAAAGTCAAATTCAGTGTCTATAATTTTACCCTTTTGACAATTGTGATCTTCTAACTCTAGTTTCTTGGAAAATATTCCTCCTGTGTAATGTCTTCAAAATTGCGGTTTCTGCCATTGCTGTAAAGAGTGAAAAGTGCCCCTCTCTGAGATCGTCGGAAGATGAGTCAGTTAGTACCTCCCAGTGGGTGAGCAGCTTCTGGGTACCAGATACAAGGAGGATGGAGTTGAATTTAATCCAGATGGAAACATCGTAAAAGGGACATTTTTTAGGGTAATACCAGTTATTGTACACGCCACCTTTAAATGTCTAGGGAATATCTAAGTGGAAGTGTGAGCTGAGTAGTTACATATAGACATTTGGAACTCAAGGAAAAATCTAGGCTGGGATCATTAGTAAGGAGATGAAATTGAAGACATAGAGTCCTATGGAATGATCCAGCACTGTGATGTGCTCTGAGGCCCTGGAGTGTTTACAGGTCCAGAGGGGGGACGGGGGAGAGATTGTGGCAGACCCATCAGGAGGCTGAGATATAAGCAGGAAACCAGGTGGCCGTGGTGTCTCAGAGGCTGAGAGAGGAAAGCATCATTAGATCTTTTCCTTAACCCCCTGGGTTCTCAGACTTTGAACTGAGGCTCAGTCTGTTGGTTCTGTGAGATCCCCAAGATTCTATTTGATAAGAATTTCTATTTCCTTCAAGAACACTCTAAGCTAGATCTGAGACTAACTCCTCCAGACGTTGTACTGCCTCTGACATGGACAGACAGTGGTGGAATTGCAGCTCAGAAGACTTCATCTCTCACGACAGGTCCCCTACTGTCACTGGTGTGACCCAGGACAAATGACCTTCTCATAAACTGGCCATAGCCATCACTCCCTGCCCTGTCTGCAGGCTAAATAAGGATCCAGGGAGCTAAGAAGCAGATAAAGTACCCTGTGCACTGCTGAACAGTGGATGAAGGAAGCCATCATCGTGGCGGGGGCTCGGAAAGACACTGTCGGCTGCTCCGAAAGCCCAGGGAGCCAGGCCTCTTACCAGATGCCTGCGGAATCACAAGACACAATTCTGGCTGACGTTTCCCTTTACAAGTTACTTCTCAACAGGTATCTATTCTTTTTAGAAATACTTCTTTTAAGTACTCTAAGATATTATTTTAAAAATACTAACACTTAGAATTTCTTAATACAACTCCTTCTATTTCAGGAAATTCTTCACTATGGGAGGCCATAAAATGTGATACATTTATAAAATGTTTTTCCAAATAACTCAGTATGGTGCAAAATTTTTATTTTTCAGTTGTGGTCCTTTTCCAGATCCCAATTAAAATAAATAAAAATTAACAATATCTTGTAAATTATATTCTCCTTCAATATTTTAAGGTACACAATTATCAAAGCTGATATTGAATACAATCAAATTGATACAATTCAGTACTCTGATAAAACTCATAGTCAGATAAGTTAAACTGTATGCAACACAACCTTGTTTCTTAGCATCTTTACAGAAACTGTATACCAAAATGGCTCTTCAAATTTAAAAAGTGCAGTTACAGAGTGCAAAAAAAGCAAAAAGGAACAACATATATTATATTACATTTGACATCATCAAATTTGAATAACAAGTATGTTTTAGATACCATTATTCTTTAAAACTTTAAAATGTACTCCAGAAACATTGTTTACACAGAAAATATTGGGCAGCAAATTAAATGCATTTTTTTCAAAAGTCTACAGACTGGTTATTAGAGCAAAAATGACAAACTAGGCCAGATACAGGGTTTTAAAAACTGCATAATTGAATTCCACAGCAATGAGACATCAGCATCGGGTTTTTGCTGTATAAAAACCGATTTGTTACCTGATGTCAGTTGAATTTAGTTAACACTCTGGGAGGCCACAAATTATGCACTTAAGCAAGTGGGGTTGCTTTGGTTCCAACACAGTGAGTTTGTACAGCCCCTTCTAGCTCTACGTGGGTCATTACGAAAGTTCTCAGATACAAGGAAATCCAGAAACGTAAAATGCATGAGGATGGAAGCAAAGGAAGCCCTCCCAGCAACACCAATAAACCGAGCAAGTCGACACTCGCACGGGTGAATCAGAAAGGACTTGGCAGACTGTGTTTCTTGGAAGTGAAATGACGGACCGTAACACAGTCTGTCTCAAACCTTTTGTAGTAATCCAGGTACACAACAATATACAGAGGGTGCCAAAAAAAGGTATATACATTTAGGAAAGGAAAACATTGTATTAAAATTGTAATACTCAATGTATACTCATAAGGAAAGGTGAACACAAGTCACATTGACTTCTGTAATTACAAGAGGTGCTCAAAGTCTATACATCACATAAGATATAACAGATCACATCTCTTAGAATGTGTATACACTTTTGGCACCCCCAGCATCAGTCTATACACATGTGGGTGTATATATGTATATATATAAGAAATCTGTAAAACCAGGAACATGTGAGCCAAAACCTTCTCTTGTCTCTAGAACACATGAGCTGACAGCAATCACTTTTTATGTTTGAAGAGCATTACCCTCAATGAAACATTGATTTATTTTCACTCATAAAAAAAAAATTGAGGGTTATTTTTTGTTATTATTTAACATGCATTCATGAATAAAGGTTTAACTTTTCAGGGGTTAGTTTTTAAGGTATTCCTAAAGATGAGAAATACTCAAACTACTTGCATTTATTTAAGTAATATGAATTGAGATGCTTCAGATGAAACAATGTACTGATGTTGAGACGCTTACAGTAACCTCCTTATAAATAAAATACACCAATTAAAGCTGAGCTCTTGGAGTCAATAGGTTTTCTTTGAAACAGCCAAGATGACTGCAAATAGATGGACTTCCTTTCCATAGAGTAGGTATAAATAAATACAGGTATTCACTTCCACAGGGCGTGGATTCCAGAACTCACCCTCTGGGGCATGAAAATCAGGCACGAATGTTCAAGTTCCTTTTATCTATGCACATCCTCCCATAGTTTAAATCATCTTGTGATTTATCTGTAATACCTAATGTAAATGCAATGTAAATAATTATACTATATTTTTGTTTGTATACTTTTTATTGTTGTATTGTTATATATATATATATATTTTTTCCAAATATTTTCCACCATGGTTGGTTGAATCCACCATGTAGGTCTCATGACATGGAGAGCCGATTGGATAGGATTTAAGATGTGTTCTTACATGGTGCATTTGACTTTGGCTCTATTAAATGGGAAACAGAAATATTCCTTTAGATGTCACTGATTATTACATTTTCCTTTATCTTGTTCTTAAGTTCTACATACTCCTAATTTCCTAATAGGAAGGGCCAGTTCAGGACTTCAGATGACAGTCACGTGGTCACCAGGGAGCAGACCGCAGGGGTACACATGCAAGTCTTGGCACCTGTGCTCTCCAGGTCGGCCCGTGCTTATTCTTTCTGTATTGCCCAGCACATGCCAGGAAAACGGTGGAAGAGAACAGATTATCCCCGACCTGGTGTGTGATCCCAAGAGACTCTGCCCAAATGTCTAGCACTCAGTGGAGCAGCCACCCTGAAATCCAAAGGTGGTGACAGCAGTGGCTCCTTATGCAATTGTCTAAAATACTCTTATCAATCCACTGAGATCTACGGGCTCAAAGTTCAGAAGAAACATTAGTCTCTTCCAAAAATATACAAATAACAGGAGGGAAAAAAGGCCACATTTTCATTCAACCTCCTTAGGAAGGTGTGGTTAAGTCTCTAAATGTTAAAAGCTTTCCAATGAGTTATTTTTCCTATTTTCCTCACTGCCTGTATCAAGATATAATTTTAAATATATAAATTTAAATTCTAGAAGAAGGTACTTACTGAGCTATTTTCAAGTTAAAGCTCTACTGAATAGAAAATGAAATGGCATTTCCATCTTCATATAATCCATAGAACTACTGTCTTACCACATTTTAAAATAATAAGTAGTTTCGTCCATCAAGTTTTGAATTATGATTTAATCTCAGAATTCTCTATAAAGAAGCACACATTTTAGCTTCAAATGTGGATTTTTTTTTCCTAATTGTTGAAAAAGCAACAATTACCTGTATAAATGTTGCACTGTACAAAAAAGGAACATTGTGAAGCTGGGAAATACCCACTACTTGCGTCAAAGGTGGTGTACAATTAAGTTCTTCAGTTCAGGTGTGGAGGATTGTGAGGTGGGTGGCGAGTCCCTGCAGGAGTGTGGGCTGACACAGGAGACTGGCCACTGGCCCTTCAGGCTGAGGAGCTGAGGTGCAGGTGAGTTCAGGTGAAGAGACCTTTGTCTCCTCGGGCTTGGTTTGTTCCAAATGTGTGTTGCTCAGCACAGAACCTCCACCTGTCACCCCTGAGTTCCAGTTGCATTACTGTTTTAATACATGGCTCGGTAGTGCCAACTAATACACCGAAACATGATGTAGTCAAACCAATTATCAAGGATGTGAAGAGTAGAAAAAAGACACTTATTAAATTGATTTGACTATACGTATCCAGGTTTCCAGAAATCTGTCATTCGCTAATACTTCCTAAACAATGACCAGGGCCTGGCTGGCTCCTAGGAGCTGTGCAGCGGGAAGCTTTCAATAGAGCGTTTAGCTCAGAAACTTACTTCTTACAAAAATATCAATTTTCTTCTGTTATTAAATATTTTCTGCACATTAATATTAGCAAATATTCAAAAATAAAACAAAAATAAAAAAACATTTTTCAAGTATATTAAAATTAAAAATACACTGTTGTTGACCTGACGCATGACCTAACATAAATATTATTAATAAAATAGGAACAGGAGCATCCAGCAGGCATCGGTGTCCTCGCCGGTAGGTTTGACGGTGTCACTCAGACCTGGGGCAACACTGGGTCCCCCGAGGTCACCCTCTCATATTCCTTCTTTTGTTCTTTACTCTTTTGCTTTCTGTACCTGGAAATATTCAGAGATAAAAACTGTTAGCACTGCAGTTAACAGTAATGACAAAGCACATTTACAAAAAACCAAACAGACAAGCGTCAAAGGTGCACTAGCCCAGTTTCCAAAATGGCAATGGCGAAAGGGTGTAGGTTAGATAAGGTTCAGAAATGGAGATGGAGGTGTTAGGAGTGTTGTTCTATAGTCAAAACTTTGGAAAGAAAATAGTGAAATAGTTAAAGGACTTCTCAAAGCCATCAACAGGATCATAAATGAAATTCCGGGGGCAGGAGGGGCATGTGACCACATTCAAGTCTGAGTTTTGTTTTTTGTTCTCTTTCTCTCTTTCCCCCCCTCTTCTTTTTCTTCCTTTTCCTCTTTTTTTCTCTCTTCTTCTTAGGAACTGGTATTCCAAATACTACACCACATCACTGCATTTCTACCATCACATCAAAATAATGCCTCATCAGTCAAAATGTTAAAAAAGGAATAATTAGGTGACCTACAATGCTCTGAGGGTTGCACACACCTTATTTTGTTCTCACACTTGCCACTATTACCATCATGCCCCCTCTTTATTTCTCTTCAGTCCTCAGCATGTGACAATATCATATGTGAGGATGGAGTGTGAGGTTTGAGAGGACTGTCACGAACCACTTTTTAACAGTAAGCATCTGTAATTGGTAGCTTGTTTCTTCTAGTCCATCTTAAGTTTAAAGATCCCAAGCCTTCAAGGTTGTTAATTCATAGGGCTGTGGTTTATAAAATTCAAAATTTGGTCTAATACGTTCAATATAGGTTGCTAAGTAAAACATGAGGCTTTTTGGTTTACTGTCACATGTATTGATCACCTTCAATAATAAAAATAGCCCTGTAATGAATTTCTGTCTGTATTTTATAGGGGAAAGACTGAACATTCCCCATCTGACTTGCACTAAATCACCTAGGGAGTAAGTAACAGAGCTAACAAGAGAGAGAAATTCATCCCTGCAGATTCTATCTTACTGCTCTAATACCTTTCCATATTTTCACATACTACACCATGCAGAAGTAATTTATAAAATCAGAGAATAATAAAACACAGGCTTACCATCTGCAGAAATAGTATATGGAACCAGCGACTATGATGAGAACCAAGAGAATAAGAATCACAGTCAAAGCCACATATTCTTTGCTCAAGGGTTGGCGGACAGTTAAAAAGAAGTGTTCACACCGGACACCAGTATAACCCACTTCACATCTAAAGGGAAATGGAAGAGAAAGATCAGTTGTTTAAAAAAGAAATCATGGTTATGAATCAATTTCATAGAAACTAACCTCACACCGTAAGTAAGAAACTGGCAAAATTGGCTGCAAGTTGCAAAGGTGAATTCAAAGATGACCTCAGAGTTGGGCCAGTGTTGACAAAAAGACTTAACAAAGCATTTGGCGGAATTGTGGTATTAAAATGACTGGTTCAGCTGCCGGGGTGACTGATAATCTAGAATGGTGTTTGTAAGTTTAAATCACCCTTTGTCTAAATCATAAAACGCCAGCTGTGGAAGTCCAGGGACAAGATCATAAGCACAGGTGCCATCAGGGCAAGTGCGAGAGGGAGGCATCTGGAGCCCCCCAACTCTGTCCCCGGGAGCACCTATAGAATTAGAAAGCTTTGTTCCCTTATTTTAAAAGACTCAGTTAATAAAGTTGCTAATAACATATATACACACACACATATATGTACAAAAAGCATATATATACTGCATCCCAACAGGTCATGGGAACATAGGATAACTTCGAAATATAAAACAGAGAGAGTGAGAGAGAAGTGTACCCTTACAAACATTCCCGCGTGTCCTCGGCACGTTACCTGCAGTAATTGTCCTCCATGTCCACCAGGTAGATGCACTGTCCGTGCAGACAGTAGCCGTTCATGTCAGCGCCGCACTTTGTTATGGACACTTGAGCCACCCGTGGACTGTCATCTGTCTGAACTGTGACAGAAATGGGAAGTTGAACACATTCCACTGCCTTTCGATACAATAACCACCACCGAGCCAAACAGGGCGGGTGCCAATCAGTAGAGGATTCCCTTCAGGAGTAGGAAGTCACTGTCACACTCTCCAGACCCCCAAACAAACCCCTGAACCCAAAGGAAAACGTCCCACAGGCACTAAACAAAATAAGAAATTCTTGAAGGTTTAATTCTCAAAAGACAAATTTCAAGACTAGAAAAGGCGAGTTTCACACATACTCATTTCATTATCCGCCTCAGTAGATGTGTATCATTCCCTTCTCCAGAAGGAAACTTTTCTAACTTCGTCAAGTCTCAAAACACTTCTGAAGTGTATTACTGTCCCCCAAATTATAAGCTGAAACCATTATAAATTCAAAAGCACTTTACTGTGTTAACGGTTTTGTGCCTGCAAGTCTTATTTTGGTGTGTGTTCTTAAATTGTTGACGTTACCGTCAAATAAATCCATCAAGGCCACCCAGCATGTGTAACAGGGAACCTTGAAGCAGGCAGGACAGACCCCAGGTGGAGATGCCTCTGTGAGGGCCACAAAGCCAGAAGACAGCCAGAAAAGAGGCTTAGTACCCACAGGGTCGCAGCCCAGGGGAGAAAGTCACTTCAGAACAGTCTAGTTCTGAAGCCATCTACGAGGCTTATAAAGGATGCTTATAAAAACTGTTTTTTAAAAGTACCTTGATTGTAATATGCTCGCCCAAATAACCAAAGAAGGAAAAACTGGGTGGTGGGGGAGGCTGACCAAACTTCCAGAGAGCCTGACCGTGAGAGGCAAGAGAGGAGGCAAAGTTGTTTCGGAAAATGTCACGTTTTCTCAAGATAATCTTTGACTCAGCAGCTCAGACTGAACACAAAGTGGGTCCCTGTGTGACCGCATCTCAGATCTGCAGACCCGGAGGGGAGAAACTCCGCTTTCCTTATCTCTGTGTCTCTGTGACTGAGCGTGGTGTCTGGCAGGGGTTACGGACTCCAGGGCTGTGTTCTGAATGAACCCCGGGACTGGAAAGGGAGCACATCATTTGTTCCTCTTACAGTATATGCAGTGGACCCTCCAGAGCCGGCCCCCTCCCTCCACTGACCACCCCCATAACTTGGCCAGCCAGACACGCACCACATGTACGTATCAGCACAGCAGGCCTAGTTCCTCACGTTGGCCACCTCTGTGTGTTGACCAGCTTGCTACAGTCCCTTGGGTGGTCACCTTACAGAGCATCTGCTGTAAAGGAGGCTCAGTATGCACAGGGTCGCACGCACATGCATATACATGTGTGCATGTGTGTGTGTGTGGAGAGGGAGAGAGAGAGAGAAAACACTGTGTAAGGAGGTTTGTCTGGAGTCCAGTCTGTGGGGCTGGTTTCTGATGATAGTTCTGCAGTAAAGCTCCAGGGAATAGCCGGAGGAATCTGGAATTTGATTTTCCTTGTTTCCTGTCTATTTAGATTTAAATATTTATGTATATCATATATCTATGGTTATATGCCTGGCCCCTCTCCCACCAATTATACCTTTATATAATTTTTTCAGAACTCTAGTTCATAAGGTAGTTTTAAATTAATAAAACAGCTATGCTCTCTTTTTTCATTGTCAGATATTTATAGTTCTGAGTTTGCATTTCTTTTTTCTTTCTTTTGTTGGGTAGTGGGGGGAGACAGTCTCACTCTGTCACCCTGGGTAGAGTGCTGTGGCATCATGGCTCACAGCATCTTCAAACTCTTGGGCCCAAGCTATCCTCCTACCTAACTGCCTCAGTCGCTGGAACTACAGTGCCCACCACCATGCTCTGCTGTTTTTTTCTATTTTTAGAAGAGATAGGGGTCTCACTTTTGCTCAAGCTGGTCTTGAATTCCTGAATTCCTGAGATCAAGGCAATCTACCTGCCCCAGCCATCTAGAGTGCTGGGTTTACAGGTGTGGGCCACAGCACCCAACCCTGAGTCTGAATTTCTGTTTAAGAATGGGCAAAGCCCTTGATGCAATAATGCCGGGCTTACCTAAAGCTGTGCAATTATCCTCAGCCTCTCCTGGGATGCATGATGGAATCACGGTTGTACTGAGAGTTGCTTGTAGAAAATGCAAAGCTATTTAAGGAGGAAAATCAAATGTATAATTAGTATCTCAAGGAAGGAAAGCTCGATCAAATTTCAATGCAATGACCGAATTTGCATAATTTGTTTTAAATAGTTCAAGGATTTGATCCATCAAAACCATAAAAGAAAATAATTCACAGAAACAGGCACACAACTCAAAATAAATGAACCCCACCTCTTCGGTCCAAGGGTAAAAGCCTTGGCATTATATTCCTAGATACAGAATTGGCCTGCTCTAAACATTTCACAGTAACATTCCCTAAAACCTGTTTTGAAGTTTAATTTCCACTGCTTGACTCTATGACATGTTCAGAGCAATGCTCCAAGGTAGACTCCCTCACAGAAGATGGCTCTAGACAAAATCAAGTTCTACTTAACTGTAACAACCAGACAGGAACCCCAACCTCAGAAACATTCATTGTCAATTCAAATGCCTAAATGATTCCTTTCACTGGATCACATGTGAAAGTAGATTTTAATTTTTTAAAAGAGATTGTGGGGGTCCCGCTTTGTTTCCCAGTCTGGCCTCAAAGTTCTAGGCTCAAGCATTCCTCCCACCTCAGCCTCCCGAGCAGCTGTGACCACAGGCACAGATTTCAGCTGATAAAATGTAACCCCAGTAAAAATCAGAATATATCGTATCTAATCTGAGAAGAGACAGACATGCCAGATGGACGACAGAGTCCCAGAAACCAGTTTCTTTGATCACAGGAAGAATCTGAACAAGCCACTTCATCATGTGTGTCTGGTGAGAAGATAAATTCTGGCAAGCAGCATCAGACCGACCCCAGGAGTTTCTGGGTTGTACGGAAAGCGTGATAAGAAGCCCTCTGATTGCACGTGTGTTTGCTTACGAGCTTTTAGCCTCCTCTGTTTAACCTTCAGGTATTTGCACGTCCACCAGTCTTTCTAGCCTCTGTGAAGAACTGTCTTGTCACCAACACTAATGGTGCTGGTGACAGGAGGCCTTAGCAGTGGTGACCATTTCTCAGACCTGCACTTTGTGGTATCTGTGGCTCTCGTCACCTTATCTATCTCAGTGACTATTTGAGGAAGATACCACTATTATCCCCACTAGATGCATAAAAACACTGAGTGGTAAAGAGTCTAAATAACTTTTCCAAGTATACGCGTCATTACATGGGCCACGTTATAGAACCGGGAAGTAGGCCGTGATACCAGAATACAAAGGACCCCACACAGAGCAAACCAGGGTGGCTGTAACTGAAGCCGGGTATCTCAGCCCACAGGGAGGCTACACAGGTTGCTGGGAAGGCAACCATGGAGAAAAACTGGAACTGTGTGATTCTGGACAAATTAATTAACTTCTCTGGGTATTAATTTTACCTATCTTTTAAGGTAGGTTTTAAGTTTTAAGGAGAATGAAATGGGAAAATATTCTGAAATGCCTGAGCAGACAGTGGTGAAAATGTTCCTTGGCGCTGACTTGGAGCTGGCCTCCAGTTTTAGCAGTACATGTGGGTAGCTCCCCCTCCTGGTCTGGAACAAGCTTATAAATCTCCATAAACAGCTACTTTAAATGATGATTTAATCTGTACAATACAGGAATTTTATTGTATTTTTTTCTTAATTAGAGAAGACATGTGTCTCCTAAGCAAATCGCATATTCTTGGGGTTCTAAAAATTAAATTACACATCAAATTAACATAAAATAGTTTATATTTTTGTATTTCCTACTTGGCCCTTAATAATCCTGTGAAGTAGTTATTAGTCTCAAATAACCGCCGTGGGTTTAGATTAACTGTCTTGTGCAAGACCACCCATCTCGTGACCACCGAAGAGAATTCAAATTCCACCTTTTGGCATCAAGTCTCACACTCGTCCAATGATTCGAAAACTCTGTTTTCTTTAAAGGCTTAGAACTGTCCCCTCCACACTCCATGGTTTTCCTAGAATATGAATGTTGCTTTAAATGTTCTTACAGACCCCCAAATATTATTTTTCTTAAACGAAAAAATAACGGCTCTGCCAGTTCAACAGAGATGAAATCTATTTTTTACTTAACTTTTTAAGGAGGATTAGCTAGATTCTCACCCAAGTCCATTTTGTTTTACATCTCAACAATCACTGTGCCATACACGCTCACTGCCACACAGCTCTCTCGGGGGGCCTGGGGAGCTGGCCGACTGTGTTTCCACCCCTGGCTCTCCTGCCCCTCCGCGCTTCCACTGAGGAAAACTGTGGAGCAGATTCTCCTGCTGGAAACTCGTAGCCAGGAAAAAACACACACTTGAAACTGGCTTCTCTGGGCTTGGACTTTTCTGTTTAGACTGGCTTACAACTACAGCCTTCAACTAAGGTAGAGTGCGCTTAGGGGTGTTGCTTTTTGGTCTTTTTTTATAAGGTTTTTAGAAGTTGTTAGTTTTTCCACTGTTGGAAACTTTGTTCCAGTTATTCAGGCCACAGGTGAAATATTTGTCTTTGTTAATTAAAGAATGTTCAGCCCAGGGTGTGCCTCTTCGAAAACCGGGCTTTCCTTCCCTGCGACTCTCCCTTGGACACAGTCCATGGTTCAAGATAGTTTCTGTGAGACCTGCTGCATTAATCCTACAGCAGGATATTTTACAGATGGAACTGTAAATAATCTTAAATGGTCCTTTCAAATATAACTGCAGTTCCATCATGGGTGACTGCTGCCCCAAAGCACCAAAATTGGCTCTAAATCATGAGTCCCTCTGCACAGCTCTGTGGTTCCCACGTATCTCTCCAGCACGCCTCTGCCCCCAAGTGTCTCTCCAGCACGCCTCTGCCCCCAACTGTCTCTCCAGCACGCCTCTGCCCCACACTCTTGCAAGCCGAGATGGAGGAGTAGGTGGGGCTGACCAGAAGTTTGAAAAAAACCACCTGCAGTGGGTTACACAGTCATCTGTCATCATCCTTTCACCCTTAAGAATCACTACTCAGTATTGTACGGTCACACAGGGAAGGAATAAATGGTAAAATTATGTCCATATAGTTCCTTAATCTTTCCCTATTTTTAATTCTATTAGCATTAATTGGACATAATTATGTTATGATTCAATTACTAATATTATATTTCATCCTTGATAATAGATCCTTGCTAAGAAAATAATTCACGGTGATACTAAGTATTTTACATGGTGTTAAAAAATCAGAACTGGTGGCAAGCTCTACTAAGACACAGAAGAATTCAGGGCAAGGAGATATAGTATCGATGATATGTGGACTCAAAATTGACAGGTGGAACTTCTATTTCAACATAGCTACAAAAATCAAAATGCATTCAGAAGCCATTGTTTCTGTCAGATTTCCAAATGGGTTTTAGGAATGTGAAGCTCATCTTTTCATCTCTCTACCTTCATGTTTCAAAGGTTGTGTTTCAGTGAAATCTCAAATGTGCCAGCAGGAAGTGGTGTCAGTGACTCACAGGATAAAATCGCCTCTTCCCTGTGAGTCAGGGCCGAGCCTACACCCTTACACAATCCTGGGGACCGCGCGTGGGAGAGGCTGAGTACCGTCACTGGAATGGGGATAGCGCTGAATGTCGTGGCCCCCGGAGCACCAAGAAGTGGTTGCCCAATTGCCAGACGGGATGCCGGATGGAGGAAATGTCCTTATTGCATATGGTTCCTTTTGACCCTGCCTTCTAATGGTCACACTGAAGGGCCTCCCTACCAGGAGGCCAGTGCAGAGGGCTGGGATCCTGGGACTGGCTAGCCAAGCCAGATCAGCAAAATCAATTGCAAATATCAGGGTAAAATGATTCCTCTGGAAAATAACCAAGCAAATAAAAATGATCCAAAATAAAATGAGCTAGGTTCCAGAATGAAGAGAATACACCTTATTTTCCAAATTTTAACCTTCTAGAATATTTAGAACAGCAGACTCACAATGAATCATAGCACCTGCCCAGCCCAAAGGGATAGCAAATTCCGCTTGGTCCACACTTTTCCTGTGGTCACACAGCAGCCTACTCACGGGCTGTTAGTTTTCTGCCTTCTTCCCTGGCATCTGTAATTTTAGGATTTGTCTGTGATGCAGCAGGCTTGTTAAGTCTTGTGTACTTTCAAGGAGAGAGAACACGCCTTCACTGTTTTGAGCTGTCTTCTTATTTTATTTTAATTTATTTTATTTTTTGAGACGGAGCCTCAAGCTATCCCCCTGGGTAGAGTGCTATGGCATCACAGCTCACATCAACCTCCAACTCCTGGGCTCAGCCTCCCAAGTAGCTGGGACTACAGGCACCCGCCACAACACCTGGCCATTTTTTTGGTTGCAGCCATCATTGTTGTTTGGCGGGCCCGGGCTGGGGATT
>NW_003852434.1:13751509-13757540 GCF_000181295.1 Otolemur garnettii
CCACAACCCCCCAGCTATTTTGTTGTTGTTGCAGTTTGGCTGATGCCAGGTTTGAATCCACCACCCTTGGTATATGGGGCCAGTGCCCTACTCACTGAGCCACAGGCACTACCCTAATTTTGAGTTTTAAAAGATAACCATACGATCTTCTTTGCCAAGAGGCAAAAGAGATTGAATGTACCATAGTTTCCCATAGGTAATTAATTTTATGAGTATAAAAGAAAGTTCTGTGTTGTGAAAGCCAAGGTGGTGGATATGTAGAAGGAGGCATGGGGGTCCTTCAGCAACGCAGGGATCAAAGAACGTGCTCATGGCTCCATCGTCAGTAAGATTCACAGTATTTAATGCAGACGGTACTAAAATCAGCAATAAAAACTGCTCACCTGATTTTTTAAAACACGTTTATTGGTTTTATGTTTGACTTATCGTTAATATTAGTTATATTTGCCTTGATAACTCAAGCTCTGATTATTCAAAGTGCAAATTAAAGGTGGCAATGTGTTAGAGTAATAAAAAAGGTCAGTGGTTCTCAAACAGAAGCAATTTTGCCAACCAGACCAGAGATGTTTGGCAATGTTTGGAGACTCTTGTCAAGCCTAGGGGGTACTACTGACATCTAGTGGGCAGAGTCCAGGGTTGCTGCGGAATACCCCTCAGGGTGCAGGGCAGCCCCCACAACAAAGCGGGACCTAGTCCTAGTGTCAGCTGAGCCAGGGTGGGAATCCTGAGGCAGCCTCAGGAGCTGCGGAATCCAGTTCAAGCTCAGATGCTCACTTCATTCCCTCGCAATGGAGTTTCCTTATCTCTGAAAACAGGGTCAGGGGAAAGAGGATGGGGCAGAGGGTGAGATGAGTTTGGACTAGGTTTCTCTAAGTTTCTCCTCATTTCTAAAACAATGCTACTCTCTCTCCCATTGGATATCCATCACTGAACCCTACTGCTGCTGAGTAATCCCTCTCTGCCTCTGTCTGAAACACACACCTACAAGCAGTGCGGATGCACTCGGATGGTGGTAGGCATACCACCAGTGGAAACAAAATACAGTAAGAGACAGAACTATGAGAAAGAGGAAAATTAATAGACTTTATCAGAAACAACAGAATTGAATTCTCAAAAACTATTGCTTAGCCTGAAAATAGTTCACGTCTCAGGTACGTGTTTAAGAACAGCAGGTTAAGTAAGACATAGTGGTAAGAACTCTGAAAATATCAAAAATATCAATCTATGGCGGTGCCTGTGGCTCAGTGGGTAGGGCACCAGCCCCATATACCGAGGGTAGCGGGTTCAAACCCGGCCCCGGGCAAACTGCAACCAAAAAATAGCTGAGTGTTGCAGCAGGTACCTGTAGACCCAGCTACTCAGGAGGCTGAGGCAAGAGAATCACCTAAGCCCAGGAGCTGGAGGTTGCTGCGAGCTGTGTGATGCCATGGCACTCTTCCAGGGTTGATAAAGTGAGACAGAGTCTCACTTTTTTTGTATATTCTACAAATATATATATATATATATTTATATATCAATCTAGTCATCTATTCAACACACGATTATTGAATGTTTAGTATAAACCTAACACAATACAATGGCAAGGGTGAGCACAGCCTGAGTAAGGAGGGGGTCAGGTGCACACCTGCAGTGTGGGATGACCAGGACTACAGGACTCAAAGGATGGGAAGGCCAGAGAGGGAGGGGCAGGGTTTCTAGAGAAGACTTACTCTTTTTGTTAAGCCTTGAAGAATGACAACTTTTACTAAAAGTAAAGAGTGATTTGGGGGCATCCACAGGCATATTGAAACTTGGAATTCTACCTGCTATTCTTCCTCTGTAAACCTGTTTCTTTATTTGTAAAATGGGAACAATAGTCCTTTTCCTGTCTAAAAAGGCATTATTTTAAGAACCAAATGAGGTGTTTTGTAAAAAGCCATTCTGATGATGATGATAATGATGACGATAGCTCTAATTTCCAAGGTGCTTTTTATTATTTTCTATTATCGTATATTCATTGGATTCATCTCTCTATTTTAAAGATGAGACATTGAGATTCAGAGTGTAATAAAGCTTTCTGAAAGTTTAAAGTAAAAAAAAGAGGGACATGAAATCTGTTTTCTACACCCTATGACTTTTAATACAAAACTATGAAGTTTGACATATATAAATGTATGTGTGTATCAATCATCTTCATTCCTCAAATTCAAACTTAACAATTTCTGACCTAAGAAATTAAGAGTTAGCATTTTTTTTCTGGACAATTAACAAATCACTCTGAGTATTACATACGCTATCTTTGTAAATGAAATCATTACTTTAACCTAGAATGCCACTGAACCTTTATCTGCACTGTCCCTAGACATCAGTGTTACCCAAACTGCATTGCCACACTGAGGACACTGAGTCTGAACCTTTTCTCAGAGGTTCCAGAGTTGCCACACCAAGGCACTGGCTGTCAGGCTGCTCCTCCCTGGCCTGTCTATTACAGTGTTGGGAGCCTTCCCTTTGCCTGCCAATGGTACAGCCTCAGCAGCAGTTACAGCCAGATTGATCAGAGGCTTTGCATAGGCATGTGTTCAAGTGGAGACTGAGAGATGAGGAAATGTACCTGTATCTAGTCTCTTTGAAGAGAATTTCTCACTTGTCATTTGCATCTCTTGGGTGACCATTAACTTGTAAATGGGCAATTATTGTGCAAAAATGGAAAGAAAACATTCAAATTCAATTCTTCCAAATGGATTGCATGAGGATTGTGTTTTTTAAAATATATATATATATTCAATCTATATATTATATATATTTTATATAATATATATGTAAAATATATATATATATAAAATCATGTTTACTTTCTCACTGTTAATAGGAATGGACTGTAGATTCCAACTTGGTCCCTTGGTCCCTTGTCCCTTATGGATACCATATCCAACTCACAATAATATAAAAAAATGATTATCCTTCTCCTTGATTGTTTTACTCAATATGCACTTTGGAAAATACAGAAATAAAGACCCCAGTCAAAGGAGTTTATTGTCTGATTTATAATAAAATTCACGTCCTAGGAACTGTGTTGATTGAAAATTATAAATGGTAAGTGAAAATTCCACATATTTTGGCACAGCTTAAAAGAAAAGTCCCATGTTTTATATGCCTGGTTGTGCATGAAGACCAGAAAGTCCACTTCCATATATGCCATCCCTAAAACAAGTTCTAAGCCCTGGGCCAGCCCCAGACTACTCTGGAACTTCTGTATTGATATCTATAACTTATCTATGGTCCTGCTAACCCTAAGATCTACTGTTCCTTAGTGGTTGTCACAGAGTGACCTTGCCATTTAATATCTCCAAGTTCTGTTAAGGGGTTTGACTTCACTGAGCCTTGGTTTCTTTGTTCACCTAAACTTAGCTAATCACATCGACCTTGTACAGTTACTCGAAGGAGTAAATGAGATGATGTGTAAAGCACCTAGCACCCAGCACGGTGGGCACACAGGAGGCATTTGGTGAGTGTTAGTTCCCCACCCACCTCCTGGATCTGAGTCCCAGTGCTGAACCAGACACTCCAGTCGCCTAAGCTGCTCCCGTGGCAAAACCATGCGGAAGGGACCCAGGGTACCGGGGTCAAAATCCAGACAGGACAGGCCTGTGATCATGCTTTCTGCCAAGATCTGTCAGCAAGACAATTGTGTCACTGGGCCCTGTGCTTCTCATATGGCCAAGAAAGAATATTTATTCTGCTTACGTCACTATCAATCATTGCGGGAGGGAGACTGTCATTTAGGAATAAGCTCAAAATCCCACTTGGGCATGAATAAAAAGTTTGCTATTAGATAAAGAGCTCCTAAACAGAACTGCAGAACTAAAGATAAAAAATTCTCTGGAACATTCACAAGATTAAAAAAGATGATTCTGCTCTGAAATTATAGATCATTTAGAGAAATGTTATCCAGTTTGGGGCATCTCAGTTCTTTTCATCTAATTTTCAGTAGGCTAAAGGTAGCAGAAAAGCAGGGGTGCTCTCTCTCAGGTTAGCACTCCTTTCCTGTGGGAACCTGGCCTACAGCCTCCCAATCTATAAGACAAGAACAGTAATACCAAACACTTATGAATTTAGAAGTACTGCGTGTGTTAAGGGTGGAGGGCAGAACTCCCTCCAGTCATAAATACATATAAATTTCACAAAAAGTAATGATAAAAGATATGCTAAAATTTAAAGTAAATGTCTCTTTTGAAGGACAGAATTTGGGGAAAGCATTTCTAGGTAACATGTTGTTTGGGGGAAAAAACACAATCTCAGAAATAACAGGTGGCTGTTCCTTTTGTCGTTTACTTTAGAACAAGACTAAGGAACCTGCATCCCTGAATAGCGAATGGGATATGAGGCAGCACGTGAAACAGGAACTTTGCTAGTGGCAGAGAAATATCCAAACAGACTGGGAAAACAGAAACTGACCTAACTCATTTGGAAATGGGCTTGGTGCTGATGAAATAGGTGGACTGTAATTAAGTAATGCAATAAAGGAGGTAAGTGCTTTCATGACAACAAAAACACACACAGCACACACACCAGTGGGTAGTAACCAGGTTATTCATAGGCCTTGCTGTCTCGGATTAGAATATTCAGAGAGACGCCCAGAACAGACAGTTGCATTGTTCAGATGCAACCTTACAGGTGCAGGGGGAGTGCTCAGCCATTCTGACCTCGAGGTTCATTTCTAGCTCTAGGAAGACTGTCCTCTTTCTATTTTTATTCTTTCCACACAACCCTCAAACAAAGAGCAAAGCTACATTCCTCACCAAGAATCTTCTAGCAAGTCATTCTTGTAGACATGAATGTCTTAGCTCAGTTTTGGTAGAGAAAGCACAGATCCAATTTCACTTAGGTTCCTGCTCTCAGACTTGTAAGTTTCAAGTATGCATAATATGCGTTTCATTAGCTCTCCCAACCCTGAGACAAGGCTGTGGAAATGATAATTTAACTGTCACATCCTGCACAGCTAGAGCAGATGGGCTGGGGGACTTTGCTTCATTGCAGCTGCGGGGAAGAATGTGAGAATGGTGGTAACTTTCATTTCCTTATTTAAAGAGTCACACAGAACTCCAAACTCTTCTTAAGGTTTAAGAAATTAAAAGTGATTTTTTTAAATCAGAAAGTCTATAAAAGGAATGTTTTTCCCTGCGCACAAGAACGAAATCCTCTTAAGAAGACTGGCGTTGAAACCCCCTCCCCACCCCAGGCAGATGAAGGTTGCAGAGGTGCAGAGCGCTCAGGAGCTGTCGGGGCGCCCGCTCCCCCGACTACCGACCCGGCTGGTGCACCGGCCAGGGGCGGGGATGGGGAGGGGGCTCCGGACCTGCCCGCAGTCCTTCTGCTCCAAGAATCCCGGAATAGTTTTAATTCTTTCCCGTCTGGAGCTCCAGCCAAGGTGGCCCCGGCGCAAATCAGCTCCTGGAGCAACCTGGCCAGGCTAGAATTTAGAAAACTGAGGGGCAAGGCCGAGGAGGGAAAGCGCTTCCTCAAAAAAAAAAAAGAAAAGAAAAAGAAAAAGAAAAAGAAAGAAAGAAAGAAAGAAAGAAAGAAAGAAAGAAAGAAAGAAAGAAAGAAAGAAAAGCCTCTTTGCGTGGAGTCCAGGCTCTACTCTCCACTCTCCAAAAAGAAATATGAAATTGAATATGAAATGTCAACAGAGCGTTCTAAAACTTTGGATTTCTAGTATCGGCAAATATTCGGAAGAAAAAGCAAAATCTTCCCAGCAACGTTTTCCGTTGGAGATACACGAATTCACGCATAACCTACATCCAGCAATTCAGCAATGAAAAGCATTTTCCCGCCGATCCGCAGCCCCTACCCGCCCCCAACAGGGACAGACCCTCCTAACAGAGAGACCTCACTTTACATGCCGTGCACCTGAACCCCTCGGACACCCCGGCACTTGTCAAATGACCAGTGAAAGGGGACGTCTCCTCTTTGGGGGCTGCGGGAGCGAGGCGCGGGCTTACCCAGGCAGAGCCGCAGCGCCGGGAGCCGGCCGGCCGCGGGCTTCTCCATG
>NW_003852434.1:13757828-13763877 GCF_000181295.1 Otolemur garnettii
TTGTCCGAGGTCATCCTGCCTACTGGAGCACCTGGGAGTAGTGGCGAAGGAATGAGAACCGTCCTTCGGGTTGACCAGGACTCCTCCCCAAACTTCTCCATCTCTTTCTGGGACTCACGCAGGAGGAGGTGGGGAGCGTGGACCAGATGGGTGGGTTTGCTCTGTGGGGTCACCTGCTGGGTAGTGGCTGGTTTTAGTTGCTCAGGGTGACAGATGTAACTTCAGCCAGTCGGGCTTCTGGCCTGGGAGGTTGTTCCCAGGACGTGTGTGTCACTTCCTAACCTGAGCCATCCATGGTCACACTGTCCGGGCTGCAGCCCTCTCTCGGTGTCCCCGCGCCCCCGCCTGGAAACGCCTTTCCCCTCCGCACCCGCCTGCTTAACCTTCTGTGTCCAGTGTGGTTCAGACATTCGTCACCCCAAAGTCTAGTAACTATGAAGAAAAGCCCTAGTTATTTTTCTTCTGTCTTACTCATCATCTGTCAGCACGCTGCTTTTGATACAACTTCCCCAAACAGTGCCTTAATCTTGGACAGAATCTTTCAGTGAGACGTCCCTTGCATTTTGGACAAAGCCTGCCCCAAACATGGACCCCGTCAGTCAGCGTTCTCAGCCTCAGCTCCACTGGCTGCCCAGAGGTGGCCTCACCCCCGGCGAGCTGTGCAAACTCACCTCCGCTTCCAGCCCCTGCTGTTGCAGCCACATGCGGGGCTTATGGGCGCCTTTTACTGGAACTCGTCAAATTCCTCCTACTTTTATGGTGCTCCTCAAGGGCCTGGGTTCGAGTCTGCGGTCACCTCCTTTCACTCTGAACTCTGACAGTTTTTAGTGTCTGTCGTCCTCCTGCACTCACAGAATTACATCTGGTGGAACTTTTTGTATTATTTACCTTTTTTGTTTGTAAGGCATTTGCTCAGCTCTGTGTGTCCAGGGACATGACTGTCACCCTTTTACTGCCTTCCCCTGTAGGGACTAAGGGGTGAGTCCGTTTAGCAGGGCTCATCTCAATACGCATGGTACATATTTTGTAGAAAATGGAATCTAATGGATATTATTACCTTCTTACCTTTCTAGTTCTTCTTCTTCTTATTCCCTTTCCCTGGCTCCTTCCTTCCTTGCTTCAAGGCCCTTTGTTATCCAGAAGGCTCATATTGGAGGCAAATACTTCATCCTCCCTATAGTGGTTAAGATTTAGCCGTGTGCATGTGAATCCTCGGGCAAATTATTTACTGTCTCTTAGTTTCCTCAGATGTAGAACAGGATAGCAGCATCTAACTCAGAAAGGTGAGGAAAGTGCTCCCAGCACAGTGCCTGCCACAAGGCGCTCTTGAAAGATGCCTGTTACTATATGTAAACACTGATGTTTAGGGTGGTGGTACTTGGCAAGTGGTAGATATTTGTGACTTAGAGATAGGCTGGGTTCCTGAGTCTAGTTTCTCCGTCCAGTAGGAAATCGGACAGTAAGTGACTTCTCATTTAGTTGCTCTTTTATAAAAGGACAAATGAAACAAGGAAAATGACACTAACAATGGTTTTAATTTCATGGAGCATTGATAAGGATCAAAAGTTTGCTAAGTTAGAATTAGGAAAAGGGAGACCTGGTTATATGACGACTTTTGTCCTATCAGTTGGATTTGGAAAATAAAAATAGCTCAAGTGTGTTGAGGAATGAAAGAAGAATTCAAATGAATACGGTGTCAACTAGGAGCATCTCCTGCTTTGCACCGTGAGGCTGGTAAGTACTTGTAAGAAATGGCAGGAGGAAGGAAGAATTACCAGTCCTGATTAATGGCGTGTTTTATTAAATATAGTGTCGGGCTTTGTGCTAAAAAGAAAGATAGGGTGGCACTGAGATGGGAAAATGGGGTCATCTGACAGTGATTTTGACAACAGTCAACTCTATGGCATTGATATTGGGGAAGGACTTTTTTTCATTTGGTAGTTGACGCCTGTGAGCATGAGATACCATCATGGTGAATATATCCTCGCTCTTGTCTCAAAATTTTCCACAGCAGTGTGCTCTCCTGATTTCATTGGAAGTGAAGAAATCTTTTCTTTACTGGTTCTGTGTTTACTCAATTTTCTAGCCATTAGTTTTCGAGAATGACTCCATCATGACACATCGGGGAAGACTTGCCACTGCCTCCGCAAAGCACTGTTCTTTTTTTTTTTTATTTTAATAATTGGGAATAATTTTCATTAATTGTTCATGTAAATATGTATACATAGTATGAAGTACAATCATAATCCGTCTTAAAGGAACACAGTCTATTTGAAGACAGAACAGTTTAGGAGGAAAATAATAGAGTAATATAAACTTTTCCAGCTACAAATTGATTTTAAAACATCAGCCAGATCAACAATTTCCAACATACAAGGTATTGAAGTTTCTTTCCCAACAGTTAATATATCTCAATGTTATCGATGGACTAAATATACACATATATTTAAAATCCTATTATTAAAATATATTGCATATTGTGACTAGTCAAATATATTCATTTTAAATTGATACTGAATCCATGATGGCTTTGTGGCATGTGATTTTAATTGACATATAACCAACATGTAAGCACTATCGAGTGTGGAGAGGTCCTCTAGTAGAAAAGCTAGGAAATCCTGAACTGGAAATACAAACATACAGGCTCTAAACTGGTCCTAGCACTAAACCCAGCGTAGAGGCCGTCAGATCAGGCCCTGGGCCCTACCCAAAGAACAAGCATTTAGCCTCAGACAAGGGCTTTAAAAGCCTTAAAATTCCTCCATCTCTTGCCTTTTCCCTCAAGTTAGTATTCCTTCTGCCTACACATTGCACTTGTTTATCATGAAATTACTGCTTTTCAAACTGAAAAATGAGCATGGCTACTTTAATGAATTAGTTTTTATATTACACAGAATATTTTGTTTGTTAGTTCTTAGCAAGAACCACTGCAATCGAATCCTTATTGGGTTGCTTTTTACAATTAAGGCGCTAGAAAATAAAAGTGTCCAGGGTCCGATTGTTAAACTTAATATTCAAAATATGAGAACTTGTCCATGAATTCTGTTCTATCAGATGCAAATTTTTGGAAAAATTGGCTTTATTCTAAGTTTAGCCAGATGTCAACCGTATGGGGGCATTTTAGCAAATTCTATTTGAATGAACAATTTATGTCTTTTATGATAATTTTGGAAATATGTGTTAAACCTCACTTAAATTTTTAAAATAATAAAGCCCAAATTTTCAAACATTATTTTAGGCTCCGTATTTCTATGTGATCTTTATGGGATAGTGGCTGTTCTGTATTTCTCCTGATCAAAAATCAATATTCTACAAGACTATGTAGGTAAATTTCTCACGTTTATTAATTCAGCAACCATTGATTAAATGTGATAATGGTATTGTTATAAACCAGCATTTTGTGAGCTGTGACACCGTGGCTCTCTACCAAGGGTAACGAAGTGAGACTCTGTCTCAAAAAAAAAAAAAAATGTTATCCATGGATTAAATATACACATATATTAAAATTGATGTAGATATGGATATTCAGGTACAATCTTAAACCCAAAGAATTTTAATCCAGTTGGAGAAAAAACAGCAAAAGGAAAGGGACAGACATTGTATGCAGTGATATTCTTCTTTATTAAACAAACTTTATTATAGATTTTAAAAAAAACTCTTTTTCTTTCTTTCTTTCTTTCTTTCTTTTTTTCAGAAACAGAGTCTTACTTTGTTGCCCTCAGTAGAGTGCTGTGGCATCACAGCTCACAGCAACCTCCAGCTCTTGGGCTTAGGTGAGTCCCTTGCCTTAGCCTCCCGAGTAATTGGGACCACAGGTGCCCACCACAATGCCCAGTTATTTTTTATTGCAGTTTGGCTGAGGCTGGGTTTGAACCTGCCACCCTCGGTATATGGGGCTGACTCCCTACTCAATGAGCCACAGGTGCCACCCCAAAAAAACAAAAACAAAAACAAAACTCTTTTTCCCATGAACTAATTCATTCTTGAATTGGTTTAAAAACTCAAAGAGGAAAATTCTCTCGTTTTCTTTTTTTCAGTATATAATTAAAGAGGTAGTCTACCGAACACTAAATTATATTTTCTTATTGATTAATCCGATAATTTGAGTAGTTTTCTTAAATTTAAAGTTATTCCAAGACATTTTAAAACTCACTGTTCAAATGTTGAGAGGATGGGATAGATGGAGGGCTGATTAGCTGATGAGATGAGCAGACTCATTAAGAAACAATTTCTTCTATTCGTAGTTTCACTTAGATTCAGAGCTATAGGTGGAAGGGAACACGATAGTGGTTAATATTTGTTTTCAAGTCTAAACAAAATATGCCTAATAATAACAATAAGAGTAATAGCAGCCAATATTCATACTTGACGTTTAAAATATAGTAGGTAGGTAGTTTAAAATATACTTATCTATTCCTCAGAATAACCCTATGAGGTAAGTCCCTTTTTATTTCCATTTTATAGAAACTTTACATCAAAAACAAATTAAGGAATTTGTACAAGGTCCTTCAGCTCATAAACAGCAGAGATGTATTCAAGCTAGGCAGCCCGGCTAACGCTTACTCCTCACCACATACTGTATTGCTTTATCTGTAATGTCCAGGGAACCTAAAGCTCAGGGGTTGCTGAACATACAGTGCTCTCATATATTTTTATTAAAATACCTATTTCTGGAGCTCTCTAGTTTCAGCTTATTTGCAAAGACTGTTCATATTCCTTTGCAGCTGGTTTTTGTTCCTTAAGAAGACCTCATTCTGTTGTTGCCTTCCTAGTAACCCAAAACTCGTAGGGGCCAATCTTTCAGCTTCCACCTCGAAAGCTTTTGCTAATCTTACTTTTTTATTGTCCATTGTGTTCATGAACAATATTTTATTCTAAAACACACCACATCAAAAGTGCCATCGATAGAGTTCAACAACAGAATCCTCTAGAACAGTGGTTCTCAACCTGTGGGTCCCGACCCACAGGAACTGTATTAAAGGGCAGCGGCATTAGGAAGCTTGAG
This sequence comes from Otolemur garnettii, assembly GCF_000181295.1. NCBI lineage: Eukaryota > Metazoa > Chordata > Mammalia > Primates > Galagidae > Otolemur > Otolemur garnettii. The sequence continues at coordinate 13,762,834 of NW_003852434.1, forward strand.
GATTACTGCTCTAGAAAATCGCTCAGTAATCACAAGATATAAAAAGAGGATATTAGGAGCCCGACTGAACCTGAAACTGCTGCCTCTTGTACTTGCCATGAGTTGTGCCCTAATAATAGGGCACTTTCAGCCACTTATGCAAACCCACGCAGCATTAATTCACACGCACAGTGGTGATGAGTTAGGAATGCAGCTGTACCTATTTAAAGGACTGAGTTTTCCTGTGTAGCTGACACCTACTTGCACAGAATTCCAGTTGTCTGCGTTGCTGTTGCTACTCCTTAAGCAACACTTAATAGTTAAAATGCTAACTTTCAGAAAGCCATTCATTCAGCAAACATTTTATAGCCCACACAACCACAGAAAAATGTTTTTTATTGAACGTATCTAACCCAAGGAATTTTTCATTTTACTGGTAGATTATTTACATGATTATTTCATGATTACAGGAACATATAATTTTACAAGTATTTAATGTGAATGTTCTTCTCATGTGTGGAGAAAGGACAAAATATACACGATAGATATTTGAGCTTGACATTTTCTTGTCTTTCAATCTCTTTAAAGATATCTATATTACTTTCTATGTCTAAGTATAAATAGCACATACGATTACCTAATTTATGCAGACCCTAGAAGTAAAATATCTAGAAGACTAATTGGGATTTCACAAAAATTTCAGGAGTTTTAAAGTGATTGATGTGTTTTTCTCTGTTCAGCACTGTCACTAACAGACAAGTGAGACGTTCCTAGTGAAGGCAATAGCTATTCAAGTTTTATTGCTGGTAATTTATAATTGACTTAAAAATATCCACCAAGATTATATACAAACAAGATTATACTCTAACTCATTAGACATCTTATGCTATGATGATAATTTGTGTCAATTGTTCATATTTATTGTAAGATGGGCTAGACACTGGTTCTCATCCATGAATGCATTTAAAATCACTTGGTCGGTTTCAGGAAAAATACATTTTCTTTTTTTTTTTTTTTTTTGAGACAGAGTCTCACTATATCACCCTTGGTAGAGTGCTTGGGCTT